>NW_020885050.1:117260-251082 GCF_003945725.1 Corapipo altera
AGACACACACAGACACACAGATACATGCACACACACAAACACACACACACAGGTGTGCACAGTTGGCCGGGAGGAGGTGGCCCAGGTGCTGCTGCCCCAGCCCCGCGTGGGCTGCCCCTCCCAGGTGCCCTCAATTAGCACTGATGAGGCTGCCGGGGGAACTGGACGAGCCCGGCGCGCGCCCGGGCTGCCCTCACGTTCCTGCGGTGGCCCTGTGGGGCAGAGCCCGGTGTCTCTGTGGCACAAAGCCCCGCGGCCCCTGGACACAGGTGAGTGCTCCCGGTCAGGCAGGTCGGTGCACTGCCGCCGGCTGTGGCAGTTTTTTGGGGGGGAAGGGCAGTTCCAAGGATGAGCTGAGCTGCTCCTGAGGGGTGAGGATTTGGGGTTGCTGAGGTGTCCTCCTCACCCCCCTGCTTTGTAAGAGGAAAAGTTGCTGTTGGGGTTTCATTATCACTTTGCTGCCTGTGCTCACCAGAATGTGCAGGGAAAAAGGAGTTCGGGGAGGATTAAAATATCTCAGTCTTGCTGGTTACTGAGCCTTTTGGATGTGAGCTCAGCATTTTTGCGCCTCATGGAGGAAACTGCAGCCCATGAGGAGAGGTGGTCAAAAGAATTGGCCAAAAAACAGCAGAAAAATATGACTTTTTGCAAAGCTTAAGAGGAGAACTGAGGAGTTTTGATCTTGCCAAAATGCCTTTGACATTGGAGCCTTCCTTACTTTTAGTAATGGTTTAAAAAAATGCTAAGTTGAAAGCAAAAACTGGAAGCAATCTGGAAGCGAGGAGTTTTCCTCAGTGCCCTGTCACATGGTGTCCTCACTTGTGTGCAGAACAGGGAGATGGATGTTTGCTTTTGGGGGACGGTTCTGGCAGGAGCATCTTGCACACCAAAACTCACTTGTTTTGGTGGATGTGGTGATTCCCTCAGGGTTTTGGCTGCAGGAGCCATGCTGGTGAGCACTACTCTCTGTTAACCACACCAAACCCCACATTTGGAGGTGGAGTGATCAGCTGGGGATATTTCAGAGCGGGTGGTGAAATGAGGCAGTTTTTAGTATTCATGAAAAATGCTTGTGACAGCCTTACCCCAAGTAATGAGCAGCCACCTGCAGTTCGGAGCAGTGCTTGATAATGCCGTAATTAGATTGGAGATGCAAAAAAGCTCATTAAAATTAAATAACATATTTGTCACTGTTTTAAGAGGTGCAGATTGCCTCGAACCATGCTGGTCTGTTGACCTTGAGTATTTTGGCATAGTCCTTGCTGTCAAGCACATGAAAATCGTGTCGGAGCATCCCATGGGCAGTTTTGTGGTGGGATTTTGGGGCAGGGTGTTCACCTGCCCCCACTGCATCATTTGGATCTCACCAAATGGGGCTGTGCTGCCACCGCTGAGATGCAGTGTGGGGGGACAGGCTACCAAAGGCATGGGTCTCTACCTCTTCAGTTTTTGTTAAAATACAATAAAGTGTGTTTTAAGTCCCCTTCCTCCTCCTACCTGAAAAGGAATGTGCGAAGCCTTGATGGCATCTCTTAACAAGGGTGTAATTTTGCAAAATTAATTTTTAATCACTAATTTGTTGTGTTTTCTGATGTTTTATACAATACCTATTTGTTTAAACCCCTTTTATCACCACAGAGGAGATGGGTGTTGTGTCAGGATCTCCACTTGGGGCATCCTCTACTGGCTTGGCTCTGCCCTCGAGAGGGCTGGATCTGCTGAGGAAAGGTGGCTCTGGAGAGAGGCAGGGGTCAGCCTTTAGAGAAGGGATTTCCCTTTCTCCTACCCCAAAATGGTGCTGCTGCCAGGCAGACCGTTGTGGCCACACACTGCCCTTCCCCTCTTGAGATGCTGGCTGGCCAGGTGACCAGGGCTTCTCTTGCTTTTATGCACAGAGAAGGGAATTAAAAACCAAAAGTGGGTTTTTCTTCCTTCTCATCACTAGTTGTAGGTAATTACATCTAAGTGTCTTGGAATGGGAGTGTTTACAGACACTCCCTATTTTTGGCATGTGGGATTTTCCTTGTGTACCACTCAGGTTGTGAGCAGCACCAAAGGCACCCCAGCTTCTTAGCCTGATGCCTGGATCACCATTGGTTTGTTTGAGAATTGGGGGAGAGGAGGGAGAATGAGTGTCTCTGAGCACCTGAGGATGGAGCATCCCTGTGGGATCATGGCTCTTTGTTGTCTGCAGGAGGGGAGTTCCTAGAACAACTTCTCTTGCTTTACAGAGAAACTCTTTTTTTTGTAATACTTTTTTTCCCCACTTAGGAATGATCTTGGAAGGACTCAGGATCAGGTAGTGGCAGCTTGTGCTGCCTCACAGCCGGGCACACTGCTTGGCTTTGTTTGCTGCCAGTCATGTTAATGTTTTCTGTTATATTCCTGGCACCAAATGGGAATTTTCTCAGACCTTGTTCTGACTAATGTTGATGAAAGGGCAAAAATTCATTATTAGAGAGAAATAGCTGGTGCTAGACTGGGGTTCCCAGGTGGATGAGTGAATATCAGGAAATGTCTGTAGTGAAATTTCTTCTGCGCAGCCTCGGCCGTGGCTGCCCCTGCTCCGGGGGCTGAGCTGTGAGAGCTGCACGGCCCCGGGTTTGGGAGCAGCATCCCCTCTGCAGGGCCTGTACAGCTGCCTGGGTCTGTGCCAAAGGGGTCCCCAGTGCCAGGCACTGGCAGCTCCTCTGGACAGAGGTGGCTGCACGGGGTCCCCAAAAGCAGTGCAAGAGCCTGTGATGGGCAGGGAGCCTAAACCTAGAAAAATAAAATTAAATAAGATGTTTTCCTAGGCCCAGGTTGAGATTGGACCTATCCACCACCTTCTCTCAGCTGGGTACTTGATTATTGGCAGAATAGTCCTTGTTCCCAGTCCAAGCTGGGATGGGTAGTAGAGGAGGGAACTGTGAGTGAATGGTTCCGTCACCAAGAAGTGTTTCCAGATAAAACAGAACAATTCCCATTGTGCTTGGAGTGGAGGGAAGGGCTGTGGCTCAGGCTCCTGGTCAGATCCACGTGGGTCCTTTAGGCAAGTCTTAGGCAACTTTAGAAGAAAAGAACCCCCAAAAAACGTTTGGCCTTTGTGGTTATGCTGAGAATCTGCTGGCAGAGTAAACCCTGGGTAAGCATCCTCAGTTTGCTGCCTCCTGAAATGGAGCAGCTTTTGGAGTTTGGAGCCACAATTTATATTCAAATGAAGGTCATTTGAAAGGTGTAACACAGTAAACAGCCATTATTTCATTCTGATAGTGGTACTAAAATTATAGTGTTGGTTAAATTATTTTAGTATAGGACCATTACCATCTCCCTAAAACACTTAGAGAGGTTTTATATCAGTGCTGCAGTCCTGAAATTAGAGGAAAATTAAAAATCACATGGCTGTGGTAGGAAAGTAATTTATTTGTGAGGATGCCTTCGTTTTATCATGGAGTCTCTTTCCCTTCTGCTCTGCTGAAAGAGAGACCTGCTTCCAACACCCAGACAGGATCTAAGGGCTCATCTTGCTGAACCAGGAAGGCACCAGCTTCCCATGAGTCAGGGCTGCCATGAACCACCCCTAAAATTTAATTTTTAATTTTTTTTTCTTTTCCAATAAAAGCAGGTGCTGTGGTATCGCCTGACCCAACACTGTCAGCGTGTTATATTTCAAACACTGTGTAGGGGGGTAGATACACACTTAAAACCTCTATGCACTCATTTTCTTCTAGGAATACATGTAATAAAAGTTGGAGTTAATAGGATGGTAGCGATTTCCCTCATCGGGGTGGCCGGGTGAGGGTGCCTGGATGGAGCCCGGCAGTGACAGCTGCTGTTGGGTGGAAGGGGGGATGTGCAGGGGCTGTGTGGGAGCCAGAGCTGAGGGACGTGAATGAAATCCTAATTGGGAAATTCCCGTAGATTATTACAGCTGCCTTCATTAACATTTTCACACTTGGCTGGTAACAAATGAGGAGAAGGGCTGTCTGTGCCACTGGATTTATTGTGTTCCGAATCTGCTCCGTACTCGGGTGTGCACAGTCTGCACCCTTGCCCGGAGGTGCCGGCCTTTGAGTAGGAGGGATCACGAGCTTTTTGTGGAGGGGTGTTCTGTGAGGATTTCTGTAAAAATCTTTACTGGCAAGAAGCTGGTTCTCAGTAAAAGGAAGGAATAACATGCAAATAAGATTCCCTTTAGCTTACAATTCCTCCAGGAATTCAAGATGCGAAATTTCTTGTTTCTAGCTGTGTATCTGAGAAAGTTTAGATTGGGTTTGGATATGGTTTTTATGGGGTTTTTTGATCCATTATTGCTCCAGGTTTTTTTCAGTTGCATGAGGAGGATGCCAAGTGTGTATCTATTGGGAAAGAGCATAAATTCCTAAACCCTGGAAGTTGAGCTGCTTCAACAGTACTGAAGCTGACATAAATGATGCACTGGCCATGAAAGGTGTTGGCCATGGAAGGATACCACATCATGTTGCAGATCAAGGACATGCCTCTTGTCCCTTCCCCAGCCTCACCAGGTCCTGGCTTGTTCCTGCTCACACTTTGGTGCTGGAGCACTCCACACCAGCAGTGTGAAAATACAAGTTCATGATGAAATTGCAGGGTGCTCACATGCCAGATGATGCTGGGGTGGATGGTCCTATCCTTGGGTGAAGGCTGCTCTCACAGAATAGCTCCTTGGGAGCTCCTTCAAATCGAGGGGAAAACCTCAGCTGGATTAGGATGCCCTCAGAGATGAGCGTAGCAACCTGTTCCATATTTATTACAGGCAACAATTTGACTAAGGGAGAATTTAGATTAATAACATTCAGCCCAGAGAAGTAATTTCCTTTGAGAAAGCGATTTACATGCACTCTGCCAAAAAGAGCCGTCACCGCGCGCTCTGCCCGTGTCAGCTCCAATAATGAAGTTGGAAATAACATGGGAGGTTAATAGGTCCTACTTATCTCCTTAGCGCGGCAAAGGAAGATTTACAGTGCGGAGCCTGGTTTGCATATTCCCGTTGGAAATGGAAAGGTTTTTCCCAGCCGAGATTGATGAGACATTGCAGGGTGTCTGCTCAGCTGAGGCTGTAAACCTCCATCCCAGGGACACACTTGTTCCAGAGGGAGCCACCTTTCCTGGGTCACTGGCCAGAGACTGACTTAGATGCCAGAGCGACCGTTCCAGTGATAATTTTTTTATCCCTCTGTATCTTCTCTGAGCCTGGAAATACACACAGATGTGGCTGCCACACCGTGTTAAGAGCTGGACTGAAGCCCAGTGGGTTTTCCCCAGGAGCTGCCTGTGGGCTTGCAAATGGGAAGGTCATCTGGAGAGGTGGTGGGAGGCAGTGCTGTGGAGGATGGTGGAGGACGCCTGTGTTGCCCCTTGGGCTACTGCCTGTGTGATGCCATCCTCTGGGCATATGTTGGGGTGTGTTCAGTCCTGCCCTTGCCCCAGGGAGGGTGGTCTGCATGCTGGTCCATGGGGCTGGGAGCTGCTGGAATGTGCTGGTGGGTTAGCCGGGTCCTGCTCCCCTAATTGGAAGGGGTGGTGACCTTGACACTGTGGATGAGGACACTGCTACCTCAGCTCTTGGTGAGTGGCCCCTTCCCCCTCGCCTGGCTGGCCCAGGGATGGCAGCACCAGGCACGGGGGACGGCGGGCGCCGGAGCTCTGTCACTTCACATTACTCATGTGAAATCCCGCAGGACCCGTGGCACGTTATGGGCTATTGCAGGAGCTGTTTCCCTGCCAACAGTAGAGGTGTCTGGGCTCAGAGTAAGGAAAATCCCCAAATTCCGCTGCTGCTTTCTTCCCCCTCACTGGCTTTTGGGAAAGAGCTCTGTGACTGCTCTTCTTTCCCAGTGGGATTGTGTTTGGGTCCTGGCAGGTTATTGCACTCTCCAAAGCTGAGAGAGAAACAAACTTTTAAGAATAAACCAAAATTCATTCCCTCTGTATAATTTAAGTCACATCGTACCTGAAATCTGCTTAGGAGAGAGGGTGAGAGAATTGTTAATAAATGTTCTGTCTGCACAAACTGTAAAATATTCATTTCAGTTGGTTATCTCACATTACTGAGAAAGTGCAAGAAGAATGAACTTTCTGAACAGCTTAAGGTACAATTCAGTAATAACCTGAGCTACTTAATGAATGAAATATTTAACATAATTTGCATACATTAAGTGATGGGATGACCTTTTTCTACTTCTGTGTACTCCTTGTGTATCTGGAACAGCACAACCTTTCCTCCTCGCCACTCCTCATGGTGCTCCAGGGTGGGCACTGAGGAAATGGCATTTTTCCTCCCTGTTTTGAGCCAACCAAGTGGGCACCACACCAGTTGAAGACAAAGGCATGCACAGGCATGTTCCTGCTCTTGATGCTCCAGTCCCACAAAACGCAATTTATTTTCTTTTTCTTTGTTTTAAAAATCAAATAATATTTTAAGTGCACACAAGAAGCTGGAAGATCTCCACATGCTGGAGACTCCTCTTGGCATCACAATGTTCAGGGCCTTGGAGCTGCCCTCTTCCAAAATACTGCCAGGGAGCTCTGAGCAGAGCTGAGACTGGCACAAAGCCCATCCCTGGGATGGGGCTGCCAGGCTCTCCCTTGAGGCACCCTGGTGCCCGGATGCCATCCCTGTGCACCTGACACCCAGCACTGTTGACTCCTCCAGGAGTGTCTCCACTGGGCACCAGGGGTTGTGGCTGGGCTGCCCTCAGGGATGCTGAGCCTGCCCCTGGTGTCCTCGAGAGTGGCATCCCTGAGCTAGCGCTGCTGTTGGGTGGTCACAGGGTGCATCAGGGCCAAGTAAGGCAGTAAAAACCCCAGGAAAGGGAGATAAGGGGGAAACCTTGGTGCTTCCCCCCCTCGAAACAGAAAGAGCTGTAACAGATGTTGGATGACCAACACTTCATTCTCAGCAGGTTGCTCTGAGAGGATGTAGCTTCTAATTTCAGTGTGCCTAGAAATTGCAGTTCATAATCCAAACAGGCTAGATTCTCAATTATGCCCAATTAATGTGGGGTTTCGTTAGTGTTCTTCCCTAACTTAAGTGCACTTTAATTCATTGAACTCTTTTTCTTCTACTCTCTAAGTGGTCGTCCTTCAGAAAACTGTGGAGTGAAATGAAGTGTCCCAAGGAGTGTGTGTGTAACTATCTGTATACAGATCTACAGATCTCTATCCCACGGCTGGGGCTGGAGTGGTTGCCCAGAGGTGGAGCCCTGGGACGTGCAGGCTGGCTCTGGGGTGACCAGTGCAGGTGTGTCTGTTGTGTCCATGGTGCCCTCACTTACCTGGTGGTGGATGCCATTTGTGCCGACCCTCACAGGCTGGATGAACAATGGATCTTGCTCTTCCAATCCCCATTACTTTGCATTTTTCCCACTCATGCAGCCTGTGTCATGTCAATCACTTGCCCAGTTTGCAGTTTGTTCAGGGCTCTAGGCTGGTTTTCCACCCTGTCTGAGTCTCACTTGGAAATGCTTTCTGTCATGTTCAGGTGGCACCTTCTCAGTGCTCATTTCCAGTTCGTTGGTAAATATGAAGCAGTAAAAGAAATATAAAAGGAGTTTGATTGGGAATCCCCATCTGGCTGGACCTGCAGAGCTCCTGGATGTCAAAACTGCTTCTGCAGAACTTGAAAGGCTTAAAACCAGAGAAGAGCAGATTAATTCTGAAACACATCCCTTTCTCTGATCAACAAGATTTTAATTTTCTTCAAAGGTGTATATTTTTAAATTAATATGAAATGAACACACTCCTGGGAATGTGAAGCACAGCCTGAGACGAGTGTTCACAGTCCCCTCTCAGTGGCCAGATTTGGGCTGCCTGAGCAGAGGCACTGCTGTTTTCATCCTGCTGTTGATGTGCCTTGTCAGAGCGTTAAAGTCAATGTTAACCTTAAAACCTTCTGCTTTCATAACAGGCAATTTTGTTGGTGTTCAAAATGCTTTGTTTGATTTCAGAAGCCGTTCATTACAGGATCAGGGCTTCAAATTGGAGTCAATTAGGTATAAGATCTGCTTTTAAAAAGCTTTTTTCAAACACCAAGAGCCTGAAGGTTAAAGTGAGGTCAATGGGGAGCCTGTGCTGGGGTGGCCCCACAGCTCCAGGCAGTGTCAGGTCCTGCTGTGGCTGCATCCCTTTGCCACATCCCGGCAGGAGCAGCTGCTGCAGCCACGCTGCATGTGGTGGCTCACCCCCTTTTCTATATTTAGTAAGAAATGCATCAGCATCCCTTTTCCTCCCTGAATTCCCTCTGGGATGGAGCTGGTAAATAGCTGTTGCACTAAAAATAACACCTGCAGCAGCCACTGGCAGCCGTGTTCCCTTCCCTGGCTGAGCACAGAGCCAAAGGGTTCCCGCCCCGGGAGCAGATGCTGGGATTTATGGTTATTTAAAAGAAAAAGCAAAAATCAACCACTTAGGAATGTAAAGAACATGAAACTGCCTGTGATGCTTAACCTTTGGAAAGAGACATCCATGCTCTCCACTGGCTCCTCTCCGTGAGAAAGGATGTGGCAGCCACAGCACAACCTGCAGCGATATCAGCCCTGTCTTTGCACCAGCCTCCTGGTCAGCCCCTTCCCGAGGAGAAATGCAGGGAATCCTGGGCACTTTACTGCCCTGGCACTGCTTGGAATGGGAAACAGCTTTCACACAAATAATGTCTTTTTTTCTGGTCATTTTTTTCCCCTTGTCCTTTTTTTCTTATGTTTTCTTGAAAGTGAGGAATGACTAAACTCTTAGAAGTCTGAAAATAACTTGGAAAGAATTTACAGTTCCCTGATGCTGCTCTGGTTTTATGGTTGTTTCCTTTCTGTACCAAGACACATGATAATTCTGGGTCTGAGGGGCAGTTTCCACAGATGGGAGCCAGCTGGCAACCTCCAGTCCCTCTGGGGACAGATCTGCTGTGCTCCCCGGGCGGGTGGCCCAGGTTAATCATCATGGCCAGATCCTAACCTGGGGCAGAAATACTTCCCTTTTTTGAGAGCCTTTAATGTAAACAATAGAAAAGGAATAAACTCATTCAGTAATCAGTTCAGGTGCAGCAGCTTCTCTGTTCAACTGGATCTTCAGTAGATCTCCTTGTGCTTGGGCTGGAGAGGGAGAGGTGGAGCATGAAAGCAGCAACGTCCAGGACTCCCTTTTGTACCAACTGAGATGTGTGACTGAGGTTGTGTCAGAACAGCACAGCATTGGCCAAGCCAGTAAAATGTCCCAGTCCCTGCTATTCCCAGATTCCTCTGCTATTCCCAGATTTCTGGGTTTCGTGGCTTTCAGTCTGACCAGAGACATCATCTGAACATGGTTTTTATCATGATTGAATATGTATCTTTAGAAGGATTTTAATTCCATTTGAAATAAGAAAACGCCATAAATCAGCAACAGAATCTTTTAACATTTACAGTTTTAAATGAATTCCTGGTGAGAGTCTCTTAAGCCAGATTTATATCTGACTCTGCACTGAGCTGTCGTTATGTGGGACCAAAAAACTCTGACAGAATTAGGCATAATGCAAAAACACGCTGAAAAGACAGTTCTGCAGGACTGTGGAACATTATTATGTCAGAACATATGGCTGTGAGTATTATGCAGAAAGGGGCAATTTGTGTGGATGTTTCCCTTTTAATGACCCTTGCACAGTTCTTTGGAAGGGTTTGCTGCTGTCTCCATGTGAGAGAAGGCTAATGGAGCAGGCACTGTGTGGTCGCTTTGCTGGCATTGGGTGCAGTGGCCCAGAGTGGGACTGGTGTGTCCCCGTGGTGGCAGAGGTGAACTGGAGCAGGGGAATGCTCTTCAGCATCTTCAAACTGCATGACTGTTTGAATTGTGTAAAATAATTGAAATTTTTACTAGAATGCTTAATTTACGTACCATGAACACATGGATCTTAGTGCACTAATTTTCTTTTTTTATCCCACTGCATATATGACTCTTTCAGACTGTGAAGGACAAGTGAACTGAACCAACAGTGCCAGCAGGATGCCAGTGCTCGTGGTTCTTTAAACCACAGGGTTTAGTCCAAGGTCATTTAAAAGGAAAAAAAAAATCACATATTGACCTGTGGGTGTTTTCCAGTAACTCAACATTTGTTATTTGTTATCACTCTGTTTTACTGATTGTCCCTCAGTGTGGGGCCTAAATGGAAGATAAAATCCATCCTAATCCCATTAGGCAGGGGCTGACTTTGCTCCTACTTGTGACTAACGGCGCTTCCAAGCGGTTTAGGACAGCCATGGCTGCAGGGGTTGTGCCCAATTATGCTCTTGCTGTTATAAAGACCTATCACATGTCTCAGTTTGCTCTTGTCCATGTGTTTGGCAGGTGAAGTGGCTGAGCAGATCTTGTTCAGCTCCGGTGCTTGTCAGTCACTGCTCATGCTCTTGATTGGTTTTGTTTTCTTCTCCTTTTCATGTGTTTTAGAGGAAATTATTTCTTGTCTGAATCCGTTTTTTTTCATACCAGGTTTAGCCTTTATTTTCAAGTGTTTAAGTTGTCCACTTGCTACTTTTCTTTTTTTTCCCCTTTTTGTTTTTTTTTTTTTTTTTATGTTCTCCTGCCCCTTTCCATAAGTTTTCTTTGGGACTGTGTCCCAGCCCATTTGCAGCAGGTTTTTTGTTGTGCCAAGGCTGCCGTGAGTTTCACCCCTCTGCTCTTTTAACCCCAGGAGTTTGGCCGAGCTGCCCCAGCACTGGGACCCCAGGGCAGCCCCTCGATGGTGCCGGGTGTGCGTGGCCCCAGCGGTGCTGCAGAGCACCCTCACAGTCAGATGACTCGATCAGCCATCGCAGCTCAGGATCACAAAATGTCACCCTGTAATATCTAATTAAGGTTGCAGTTTGAAGACATCATGTACTTTAATTGAAAACTGCAGAGTAATCTATTCCATTTTTTCCTGTTAAATTAATAGTGTGGACCTTTAGCAGATGGTTGGCGAGATGCCGTTACTAATGAAAACATCTCCCCTCCTGCAATCCTGCCGCTCGCTGCTGTGTGGGGAACCGAGGCGAGCGTTTCCCCAACCACAGGCATTGCCCACGTGGTAGCTTTACTCTCCCGTGGCACTGGTCAGTGCTCCCAGGGCTGCCCTCCCACCTTTTCCTGTAGAGGTGTGCTCAGCAGTCTGGCTGAGGGACGGCCACAGCGAGATGGCTGCGGGCCACCTCCTGCCCTTCTCAAACTGAGGGAAAGCGACGCTTGGGGACCCAGAGTGGTAGTTTTTTCATCCATTAGGGTAACAGCCCAGTGGTCTGGCTTGAGCTGTTCTGTGGTATTTTCACAGGCATGAGTGAGTGCCTCTGCACTTGGCGGGAGATTCATGGTGTGCATTGGAAAACCAAATTCATGCTAGTCTGGCCTGATACGTGCTCTGGCTGGGCTTGAAATTGGTGTAACCCTGGGAAACGTCTGACCTTCGGCCGCAACCTGTGCCACTGACAGGGGTTGTCAGCAAAACCATGGTGATATTTGAGCTTTTTCCCCTTCTCAGCCTTAGTATGGTCAGACCAATGTTTCTGCCTTGGGAGGTCTCAGACAGGTAATGCTTTGAGACCCAGGTCCTTCCTGCAATGGCTGTGAACAATTTTGGTTAAGGAGTGTTTTGTCACTGACAGATGTTGTCAGCCTGCGACCCCCAGACCCACCTGTCCCTGCCGGGCACTCATGGGCTCAGTTTGACCTTCTCCTGCTCTTGGTTTTCCTTGACTCACGAGTGACCTCTCTTTGATGTTGTGTTGCTGTTTTAGGCTGAACAACTGGACAAAAGCAATGGGATTGGGATTTTTTTTCCAGTGATGCTGAACAAGGTGGTGCGAGCCAGTGTGGTGTTTGGAGCAGTTTGTAATTATGATATTCAGAATATTAATGGCCCTGAGAGTGGGGACAGGTAGAAAATGAAAATGGCTCAATCCCAGCTGAGAAGATGCTCCATAGTCAACACAAATTTTTATTTTCATTTCAGAGCAGAAGAACGATAAGGAAGTGATGGGCTGGAATTTGTCTTTATAGCAGCGAGGATGTGGTGAATTCCTAAGAGAATAAATGTGCTTGCTTAAGAGATCGCAGCTTTATTAGCTCTGTGGTATAAATCCAGGGATGTGTACAAACCCTTCTGTTTTCTCCTAACACATTTAGGTTTCAGGCTTATTCGTTTGGGTGTGTATAATTCATATGAAGTAATAACTTGAAATTCAGACTTTTTTTTTTTTTCTTCTTTTTAAATGAATGACATGTTGCTTTGAGACCAGACAGTGGCCAGAACTGCCTGGTCCGGGGAATCATGCAATCCTGCTCTGTTCCAGTTTCTGTTTTTCTTAAGAGAAGTCAGATAGGAATTGCTGATACCTTGTGACGATGCAGGATGACCTGGTGAGGGGTCAAGCTGGGAGGAGAGTGCCAGTGCTCAGTCCGTGGCTTCAGGGAGCCCATGGATTGCAAATTTCAGAGCTTTTTATAGCTTCATCTTTTTCTTCCAAAAAATGTGTATGTTCACTGCAAGTCCTTCATCTCAGAGCAGAGTTGGCAGCTTTCCTGTGTTTGTGATGGGTCGTGGGCCTCTCCCACACCGCCGGTACCGGATCCCTGCCTGTTTTCTGTTCTGCACCTCACAGCAATGTCCTCTCCAGCTCCCGTGCACAGAGACAAGCAGCTCTGCAGCAGCTGCTGGACATCACCCAGTGCTGAGCGCTCCATGGGAGCTGCACCTGCCCTGCTGCTCCTGGTCCCGCCGGCTCATCCTCCCCCCAGGACACGGCGGGTGAGATCAGGTCGCCCGTGTGCTGCAGCTCGGGCTGTTACGTGCCGTCATTAAATATTGAAGCGTCTGAGGAGCTGCAGTCACGTAGTGTCGGGTTGGGGAGCGTGTGCTGACTCTGCCACTGCCACCTCCAGCCCTGCCCCAGCACGGTGCCCAAGCCAGTGATGCCAACAGCTCATTGCACCGCTCTGACCACGCGAGGCCGAACGGTGCTGGCACAGGGCTGGGGGACAGGGAGAACATCCTCGGTGGCAGTTGTCTGGAGCCACTGGAGCTGTGTGTGCGCTGTCTCACACAGCTCAGTGGGCTTCCCAGCCCGTGGCTCCTTGGCATGTTCGGACTAATAATCTAAACAAACGGAAATGCAAAATGAAAATAGATGTGCACTTAGATAAAATGCTTTCAGCCTGAGTGACAAAGTCCAGATTGAACCACTGAATTATCTGAATTTAGGATAAAACATTATTTGTGATTTGAGTGTTAAATTATCTCATTGCTTTGATTGACCTGAACTGGTCAGTCAAACCTGTTCTCCTCACCAGTGTCCTGGGAATATTGGGCTCAGTCCTGTGCCTGGCGTGCTCGGAAGCAGATCTGGGTCTGCATAGCTCTCAGTGGTTCACCCTTTCCCAGAAATGCTCCCTCAGTTTATACTGACATTAATTCCAAAGCTGGGATAGAGGGGGTGTGGGGCCAGGTGGGACATCCTGGCCCGGGGGCTGCTGCCCATGGTGCACAGTGCCCTTGCCCATGAAGATGCTCTTGAGTGGCCTTGGGGTTCCACCCAGTGCCACCTGCCCTCACCGGTGCTGGGGGGGACTCGCTGGCAATGAGTCGAGTGTTTGTGGCAAGTGCTCCTGTCCCTTGATTTGCGTCGCTCGCTGTGCAGTCACAGAGGGACTGGGACCAGCTGGGCTTTCAGAGCCAACTCTGTCTCATCTGACCTTGCTGGTGCCATGCTGCCTTTTGTTTGTAATCTCGGGCAAGAAGCAATGGGAAAAGGGTTTGATAGGAGACAAAAGCAAACAATAGCCTCACTCCAAAGATACGATGAATGGGATGTAATTGGATTTTTTGGTGAGGACATTGATTTGACCCTGTAAGACACAGAAAGAATCATTAAGGGAATTAACGTGCATTAAAATGCAAGGTTTTATCAGAGGGCTTTTATTGTGCCCATAGTTTTGTTTTTAATTATTTAATGACTTTGTGTCTTCTAGTGATAAATCTATTTCTTCCCCCTTTTTTCAAAGGAAAAAAGGTTGTTG
Source organism: Corapipo altera (assembly GCF_003945725.1). NCBI lineage: Eukaryota > Metazoa > Chordata > Aves > Passeriformes > Pipridae > Corapipo > Corapipo altera. Next base: position 131,274 of record NW_020885050.1, read on the forward strand.
GTGTAACAGGGGGTGCTTGCCCCAGGCAGCTGTTGAGCTCTGCCCTGCTGCAGTGACCGGGACCCACTGGACAGAGGTGTCTCTTGCAAACCTCTGATCACCCACCAGCACTGGGCTGAGCACTTTCCTCTGCACAGGAAACAAAGTTGTAGTTACAGAAACCAGAATATGTAACAAGCGGGGCTTAAGAGAAGTTTGGTCTCTGGCAGCAGAGAAGCACGTCCTCCTTCCTCAGCAGGTGCTCCAGCCCTGGTCCCTTGCATCCCATCCTGGGACAGGCTTTCCCCATCCCAGGTATCTCTTGCTGCCAATCACCTCTTCATGGGGCTCTCCTCATAAAGGTCTCCCATCTGTTTTCCTTGGAATCCCAGCATTTCACTAGTAGCACCAGCATAGGGCTCACCCCAGAGCCCAGGGTGTGCCTTTCCCTGGGAATCCCCCTTTTTGCCTGGCTTTGTGTACATGTGCAGGTGTTCACCACGTCCCCGAGTCATCTGTTCCTTGCAGTTCTGCTCCAGTCGGAGGTGGCAGAGGAGAGATTGTTCTGGGTGCTGGTGACAGAAGTGGACACGTGGGTGTCACTGTACACAGGTGTTTCTGCTCATGTCCCCCCTGTGTGGGGTGGGCTGGTACGATGGGACAGCGCTTGGCTGCTGTGGTAGAGCCTCTGCTGACACCAGACTGTGTTCAGGCTCCCCCGTGCTGGTGGCTGTGCACACTGGATCGAGGAGTCACAGCACAGCCAAGCACAGCAGCTGCTCCTCAGCACTCAGGCCAAGATATCCCAGTGCAGGACGGGGAGCTCTGGGTGACGGGGTTGCAGACAGGCATGGGCAGGGTGAGTCAACGATGTGGGGATCTTTGAGGGGATTTTGCCCTCCTTGTAATTCTGAGTTCTTGGGACACAGAAGGCAGCTTGGAGGCCTTGCTGTCTCTCTGCTGTATGTGTTAATTTATGGCACTACCATGAGCAAGATTTTCTTTGCCATCCAAGGTATTTCCCCTGGAGGAGGGAAATCAGGCTGTAATATATCATTAAGCAGAAAGCCTGGGGGAGCTCCTATCCTAGTTGATGTGAATTTTTCTTTTATCCTGTTGGAAGAATTGAATTGTACATCTAGAGGTGTCAGCTTTGTAGTCTGGTTGGAGCTGCAGCTCTCCATAGTACCACAGCCAGGGCAGGAGCTGCCTGGACATCCTGGTGACACGTGCGCATTCTGGTGGGTCTGCAGCACCAAATATCTGCAGCACCAAATAAATATCTGCAGCACCAAATGGCAACTCGGTCTTTCCTCTGCCCAAACGTGCTGAGTGGGCCAGACCAGCAGCATGGAAACCCATGTTCTGCTTCACATAGGAGTATGTCATTACTGCAGCTCCTCTCATTGGTGACAGTTTGGGATGAGGATTTCACATGTGCCAGGCACGGGCCGGCGGGAAGGAGCAGAGTTAACAAGCTGTGGTTCCTTTAGCTGAGTTCCTTTACCTGAAATACTTTGTGTTTCCATGCCATAGCAATGTGTTTGTTCAGTCACAAAAGTTAAAAATGGCTTCATTCTCCTTATGGCAATTGATTTTTAGTAGGAATAGGCAAAATGCTGTGCTAATCTGACCCCCCCCAAACTGCCCTGGCGTTGAAGGGGTTTATTTCTTTAGAGGCCTGCTGGCTTAGTGCTGGAGAGGATGTGCAGGGAGCTCCCCTGCATTCCTTGGTCTCTCCAGAGCTCATCTTGCTGTACAGCACAAGGTGACGCTGGATTGTAACATAGGGAGCTGAGCTGAGGACATAACGTGGGACGTGTTGGAAATAGAGTTCTGCTGATCACAGCACATTCAGTGGAATTACTGCACTGGCTTTAAAAAAATCCAGAGATCTTGTTTCATATCCTCTGAATAATTTTAGTTGCAGAGTTCTTTGGTGTTTTTAGCTTGCTGGGAATCTTCGGTGAGCCCTTTTTGGCCATGCAGCATCTGCATTTCATCACTTGCACCTGATTCAGCTGCAGCTGCTGTGAAAGTATGAGGCTTGGTGTGTTCTCTGGGAAGGTCGTGAGTGTCGATGGTGGAGGTCTGCATGGGGTTACTTAGATATTGAATTTTATGCAGCAATTACCCAGAAATTAAAAAGAGGAGTTTCTGGAGCTTTGTGTCACTGCTTCATCAGCTGCTTCTCTGGGGATCCTTTATACCTGCAGAGAGGGGCTTGGGAAACAAGGGGTGCAGCGCTGGATTCTGTTAGAATTTATTTGCAGTGTAAACATGTTGGTCAGGAGTCATTAATATGACATTCACACAGCTCTAATAAAGTACATAACACGGAGATCTGGCACTGCCACAATGCCCAGAGGACATTAAGTATGAGTCTTAAAACCAAGAGTATTGGAAACAAGATATTTTTACGTCTCGTTTGGGAGTAATATAATTGCATTTTGTGGCTCTAGCAGATGCTTGGGCCAGCTGGTTGGAGAGCATTGTGGGGGTTTTTAGCTTTGGTACTGTAAGCGACAACCCTTATATAGAGCGAACTAAAAAAATAATAAAAACTCCATTCCTGGGTGAAAGCCCTGGTGCTGGCATGTGTGCTGCCCTCAGGATGTGCAGCCTGGGGACTCTTCCGCTGCAGTAGCTCTAGAGATGACACTGCATGTGTTTTGGGGGTCTGATTTGAGGCATTTGAACATTGAAGGCAGCTTCACTGACCTCACTTTTGTTGCGTAGGTCCCTCTTAGAGGACTGGGAGGCAATTTTTGGAAGAGAACCATCAAAAACCTACATTTTTCTGAGTATATGGGGGGGGCTTATTTTCAGCACAGCCCTAGGGGTCCGTGGCCATCTCTGTATGTCGGGGTGTTGCTGGTGTGGTGACAGTGGCTGTCGTGGTGAGGGACAGTCACTTGTCCTGCATCTCCCTGGCACAGCTCTCCTGGTCTCCCAGGGCTGCTGCCGGTGCTGGGCCTGTCCTGCTCCGTGGCTGCCCCGTGACCGCCCCGCTTTTGTGCCCAGGAGATGAATGAGTGGCCGTCCCGCTTTCCTCAGGCCTGTTTACGGGCACTGTCGTGAATTATCTCTCCAGCACCAATAATTTCCTGCAAACAAATCGGTTCTGATCTGGAAGTAATCGCCCGTATCATTCCTGCAAGTGGGAGCGATGACTTATGTTGATGTCACCCGCTGGCTTTTTATGGCAATGATTAATAATTCAGTAATTCTCTCTGCAGTGATGCTGTTCTATTTTTAAATATTTAATTTAGCTTCCCGTGTCCGTTTTGTCACTACCCTCCCCTTTGCCTCCTGACGTCACGGCAGGCTCGCGGCGACGCTGTGGTCACCACAGTTACCAGCAAGTTCTCTGCTCTGGAAAATGTTAATGCCTTTCCTCATTTACATCTCTTCATTACCCTGTTTAAGCCTGGCCTTGGTGGCATGGATGTGAACGTTGACTGAGCACGCTGTGTCAGTCAAAACCCGATTTCAGCTGCAGCCTGGCCCGGGGTGGGTGACTCTGTGTCTCTGTTATAAAACTTTCCAGTTCCCAGCACAGCCATGCAAGTAACTCTGTTTTCTTTCTGCGTTTCTCTTTCAGGAAATTGCAGCTTATTTAATAACGTTTGAAAAGCATGAAGAGTGGCTAACAACCTCCCCCAAAACCAGGTAACGTTCTCCTGCTCAGCACATTGACTCTCTCGCACTGATGACTTGACTCGCTGATCAATGCCTTGACCACCAAGTGGAAACTCCCAGTCATGCTTGATGGCTTGTGACACCAAACTCTCATTAATTGCCTTAATGAGCATTTTATTGAATGAAATCAGGTTGATTAAAAATGGAACAGCTGCAATCTTGGCAGGTTAAAGTTTTAACCCAATTGCTCAGGATTTAATTGTATCCCTTCAGATGAGCAGATCTGAAGCCTCTGAGCGAGGTCACAGGCTGTTTATCTTGACAGAGCTCCCTTGCCTACAACTTTAAATAAATAAAAAAGCGCCAGCCCTGCTGTGTGCTGCCTGCTCACGTGGAGGCACAGGAATTGTTTGAGTTATGGTGTTTCCCGTGCTGGGGTTAAGTGGTTGATGGTAAGGAGATCCCAAAAAGCTGCATTAACAGACGTGTTTGCAGTTTATTATTCAGTACATGTCATGTCTTCCTTGTGCTGCCATAAATGTTTAACTCCCTGCTCCCCTGGTAACCCAGACATGGAGTTTTGGCTGTGGATGTTTTCCTGCTGTTTCAGCTGCGTTCGAGCTCCGTGCGTCACTAACACAGAGAACGACTCTTGCTTTCTGGTGTTGCTGGGTTTTTCCTGTTTGTCTTTTTCCCAAACCACCCCTTTCCTGTTGCAGAGGGCAGGGCCATTGGAGGGAGCCTGCTGGGACCCAGGTGAGAGGAAAGTCTATTTTAGCATCCTGTATCCTAGTGCCATCCATTGCAGAGGCTGCTGCTGCAGGCACCCAGAGCAGCATGCTCCAGGTTTGGCATCACCTCCTGCTGCCATGAGCAGGGGCAGAGGTCACAAGGGACACAAGGAGCGGTGGCACCCTAACGAGTAGATTGATTTCAGGTGTCCCACAGCACCCAGCCAAGGAGAGGATGGACGTGGAGGCCTTTTCTGCACCTCTGCAGTGCAGCTGCGGGTGGGGCACGCAGAGGACCTGCTTTCCATGAAATATGGGAAAAAAAATGTGTCATTTTAGTTTTTGTGGGGTTTTTCCCCCCAGACTATTCTATATATTTTTGTGACATCCTTAAGTAATGTATTTGCTTGTCGTATTAAAATGTAGCACTTGGGAAAGGGGTGTGGGAAACCCAATTGCTTTCTCAGTGGTTCTAGAAGACCTGGAGCTGCCGTGGTAGTAGAAGGGCCCTGGATGGACCTTTCTGCTGGTGGTAGCTGCAAGGCTCTCCTTGACTGCAGGAAGCAGGTAATTTGGTTAATATTAGAGAAGTCTTTTTCTGGGCTGGTAATCTCAGTATCAGAATAAATGCAAAACAATTTCTGGCTGAACCTTTGCCAGAGAAGCCTGTTAAGGGGTCAGAAAACACACTAACTAGTCTGGCTGACATGGTGTCATTAAACATACAAGGTTATAAATGTTTTTGGAGCAGCATCTTATGATTTTAAGAGTTTGGTTTGCTAAAGGCAGTGCATGAAAATAATTTTCTGATGAACATTCCTGTACCTTCCTCCTGTGTGTTTACACTTGAAAGAAAGAAAGAAAGAATGTCCCAGGAGAAGGAAAGTTCAAGGACCTTCTGAAATTGTTGAGTTAGTTTTCTTTTTTTTTTTTTCTTTTTAATATAAAAATTAATTGGAAGAGTTAAATGCTGAGTTGCTACAATCAGGGCTCTCGGTATTACAGAATTAATGACATCGATTCGGCACTGGAACACTCCCCATTCTTTGTTTGCTGCTCTGGGTGGCACTAATTTAATCTCAGAAAATTAATAAAAATTAATTGCACCTCTGACACATCAGAGTTTCCTGATATGATGATGTATAGTGTGCTCTGAGGAGCTGCTGCTGGATGAATGGCAGGATGATGCAGGAGCTGGTGCTGCTGGAGCTGCCAGTGGAGGGTGGGTGTTGGTGACGAGGGATCAGGGCCCTCTGCTTCAGCCTCCAGCGAAGGAGCTGCTGCAGAGGGTCAGGCCAGGCTGGGCTGTGATGCCCCACAGGTCACTGAGCTAAGGCAGAGGTGGCAACAAGGGATGAGCTGCTTTGGAGCCAAACCTGCCGTTGGAACGTTTTCACCTCTTTTCCAAAGGGAAGTGCCCGTGTTTATAGCACTGTGGGGTATTGCTTTGGTCATGGAGATGGAGGAGGAGCCCTCTTATAATGCCATTGTGGTGGCAATGGAGGGGCTATGAGAAAGCTTTGAAAGGCCTCTAAAATTACTTTTTTAGGAAACTTCATGTTGAATGACTCAAATTGATCGAATATGCTGATATAAATGTACTGGAGTATTATTACAACAGTCTTTTGAGCACTCCAGTTGATCAGCATAAATTAGCGAGTACACCTTGCAGCGCCGACCTTGACGTTCCCTCAGAGCAGTGTTTGGTTCCCTGATGATCTGCTGGGTGTTCCACAGCTGGTGTTCCGTCAGCGGGGCGGGGGGAAGTGTTCTGCTAATGCAGCAGGGCCAAGTGTCTGACATTTCCAAGTTTAAATGCGAATCATGACAACAAAAAATAATTACTTGACATTTGTATATCAAGTAGAACTTAATTGTTATTTACTTTGGAATTTCAATGACAAAGTTGACTTTCTGAGTCCAGAAACGTTCTGCTGGAGGAAAGTACTTTGTTTCTCTGTTTCCAGGTGCCTTCTGTTGTTAGCATTTATACAGTATTTTAAAAATACACTTTAGCAATCCAAGGTGGCTTCACCTGTGTTTCACAAGTGAACCTCAGGCAACAGAAAAGCCTTGGCTGTGCCCAGAAGCTGCAAGGTTGGTTTTCTACCTGGGAATGCAGTTTAGATGTGTTCCTGCCCCTTCCTGCATCGTGTCTTGGAAAGGACACGGGAGGATTACTGGGGGGATTGGGCTCACTCCACAGTGAGAGCAGGATGAGTTCGGTCCCTGGAACCTCTCCTCCTCCTCTCCTGCTGCCCTTTGTCCAGGGAGCACAGCCTGTCCCTTACCTGTCTGTCAGTCCAGCTTAAGGAATATATTCTATCTGGGATATCTTTATCAGTGGCATCTTAAAGAAGAGTTAGGATCTTGCAGTATAATAATTCTGTATTAAATAATTAATAGTAAAATTAATTGAATTACTTAGTTTTCAGGTAAAAAATAGGGTAATAAATATTCATGACTTATATTATTAAGGGAATTTCTATTTCCTATGTCGTTAAAGTGAGATTAGCTAAGGTTGGGTTTAAATGAAGATTGAAAACAATTGTCCTTTGGAATTAATTCACTGCATTAGGCTGTTACCTTGCGAGCTGGCTCTCTGGTGTGCTCTGTGGGAGCTGTCCTGCTGCATGGGGTGTGTGCTGCTGCCAGGATGTCCTGGCCCTTGGGAAATGAGACACAGGCTCCCTGGGGAGGAGAAGGTCATGGGAACTGGAAGTTGTGAAAAGGCAACTGCCCAGAGCCATGGTCGGTGCCAAAAGTGCTGTCTGTCTCCCTTGTACTTGTTACAAGTAAGAGTCCTTTCGAGACCTTGTTTAGACTTTCCAGGCATATTTTAAAGGTCCTGCTCTCTCACATGGCTTGTACTCTGTGGGATCCAGGACCATGAACCGTGCTCATGAACAGTGCTGAAATTTGGGGTTTCTGCTTGTGCTGCTGGAAGCTCTGCCAGCATCTCTGGGTCCTCCTTCGTCGAAGGCAGTGTGTGTGCTGTCAGCTCTCCTGGCTTGGGATACTGCTTGACATAATCCCTGTTAAATGTGGCACATCCCTTTACACTTTAAAGATTCCATGACTCTCAACACTTTCATCTTGCTGCTTTCAGTATTTTCTTCTCTTTATTTTCCCTGAAGAGGATAAACAGTGCAGAGATGGTTTTAAGAGCCTGTAATTCATATAGATTTTTAGTCACTGTGGTCCAGGGGTGTTGAGACACCAATAATGAATTCCTTTAACGGCTCATCCTGTTGGTTGTAATGTGACCTAAGGGCAGAGTTGCTGGGAACCATAAGGATGCCTGGCCAGGGTCATTAATAGTCTTCAAGTATTCCTTGGAAATCCTTCCCATGACAAATCCAGCCTGAGCTGCTTGTGCAAGCTTTTGCTCTGGGAGAGCTATTTTTCCTCTGTATTTAACTGGTGGCTCAGGAGAGCTCTGTCAGTGCAGAAGATGACACTGGCCAACTTGGATGACAAAAGGCAAGAGGTCCTTGTTTCTATTGCAGATGGGACTGGCCTGGCACAGAGGCTGAAGGTTGGCTCCTCCAGCCCACCGATGGCTCTGCAGGCACTGTGCCTGGTTGGTCACTGGTCTCCAGCTTTGCTACATGTCAGAGGGGTGCATGTCAGAGGTGCTGATTCCACAACTGGTCCATTATATGGACGTCTGCCCCTGCTGCCAGCTTTGGACAAGATGACATTCAGTATTTGGGCAGGCTCTGACTGTTCTCGATGCCATGCTATGGGGTGGGAGGATGCTCAGGGTTGAGGAGGCTGCTCGGTGTGTGTGAGCCCCCTGTCAGCCCTGCAACTGGGGGTTAACAGACTGTGAGGCAGATCAGTGAGGAGCTGCCCTTGTCCCAGGAAGAGCAGAGGAAAGGGAAGAGTGTGACCTAAGAGGTCTCGTGTTGGGGCTCCTGATGTCCACACCTGGACTTGCCAGACCTGCCATATTGTCCTGCATTCTGTGCTTCCCATCAAAGGGGACCAGGAAGGACAGGGGTTTATGGCTGTTGTGGGACCACCTTGTAACTGCCCTGTCCTGCATGATGTGTGGAGGCTGCAGAGGGGCAGGAGACCCGCTCTTTGTTCTTCAGGCTGTTCATAACAGCAACAAAATTAAACTCTTTGTCGCATTTTAAAGACTTTTGCAACTTAATTTATATTCTTGTATGGTAATGAAGAAGCATCTTTTGTCCAGGAGGTGAGATATGCAGAAATAACCTTTAAGTGACTCATAATTGACCTTTACTGATATTCTCTTGTTTTTTTCCCATGTATTCTCTGCATCAAAAACACCATCCAGAAAGAGTGTCAGCAACTGCTTGTTGCATCTTAATGGCCTGCAAATAGCAGCTGGTGAGAAAGAAACTATTTATTTGGGTTCTTTATTTATTGACAAAGTTTTTTCCTTCTGGGAAACCTGGCCCTGAGGTTGGAGTGCTGGGCTGTAGCTGGGCAGGGATCATGGCCTGGGGGAGTGGGGTGCCCTCTGTCTGGGGGGTACATGCTTCACTTTCCACATGGGGACAGTGTTGTATTTATGACAAACACAGTGTGATTTAAATTGCCCACTGGAATGTTATTGGCATGTGCTGGTAACCTGGAATTGGGGGGAGGATGTTCGTGCCTGTGTGTATGCAGAGCAGCTGGAAGCATCCCAGAGGACCTGCTGTTCAGACTGGAGAGGACAGATTGACTTGTGTTGTCATTGTTGGAGATGAGAAGCTGCCTGCAGAGGCTGGAGTTTTTCTTTTGGTGCTGAGTAAGTGTGTGTAGGCAGCGAGCAGGCTTTGCTCTTGCTGTGGTGTGAGGAATAATTTGCTTGGCAGGTGCAGGTGCTGTTGGTGTGCATCAACATTGTAATGAAACACTGGAGAAGTGCGTGATCCTGCTCATCACAAACATGGAGCAGTTGGTGGGTGAGCAATAACAAAGCCGAGAGCACCAATACAGGTGTTCAGGTTTGAATTTTTTTTTCCCTGGTCCTGAAAACACAGATTTACAACAATCTGGGAAAGATTCTCCTCAAGTTACACTTGGTTGGTGTTCTTGCTATGCACACTGTAACAATACTTTAATATAATTAAATTTTAAATTCCGTGTAGAATCTGGTGGGTAGGCAGATGTACCGCTATGTTAAACTTTATGTCACTTAAAAATGGTTCCCAAGTACATCAGAGGGAGCCCAGCCAGCTGTAAAATGACCTGCTTTATGGTGCTGCATCGCAGCTTTGGTCTCTGTGTTTTAATTACAGATGTACCTAAAGTCTCCCACCCTCAGATAACTCCTCTGGGTGGTTTTGTTTCCTGTAAGTTACTGACAGGATGTAGAGCAACACGAGAGAAGGTGCTGCCGGGTTTTCCACAGCTGCTGTTTGCAGGAGCATTGAGTTTCCCACTCATGGCGTGGCTGCTTTGTTCCCTACTAACAGACAGTGCAGTCTCCTGCCTGGGGCTGCTGTGCCCGAAGGGGAGTCTCCAGGATGACAAATAGTAAGAGGGGGTTTAGAAGCTGCTTTACAGCCCCGGGCGGGTGGGCACGTGTTGGGACTGGTGAAAGGAGTGGCTCGGTGGCCCTGGGCAGGCAGGCACGTGTCAGGACCGGTGTCAGGGCATGTGCAGGTGTCTGTCCCCCCACAGCCCCTGTTCCTCGCTGGCAGGGGCAGGAGGTGCTCCCCAACACTGGCACCCTCCAGCCACCCACCAGCTAAGATGAACTTTGCCCACATTTGCTCCACTGGACCACTTGTCTGCCAGTGGCTAGGCTTGGTATGGGATGGAGATTGCCAGTGCTGTGAAGTGGGAATCTGTGAAACCATTAATGCTGCCATTTCTGGAATTAAAGAAGTGACCTTGTCCTGAGGCGTCCCATGTGATGGTTTGCCCTGTTTTGCAGTATGGTTTATGCCTTGCCATGAGATTATTGTTTTCTACTGATGCTGAGGGAGATGAAGCAGCATTAAAAGCCTATCAGAAGCCACCTGCTGGAACATGAGAACTGGAAGCTTTCCTGCCAGAAATCTTGTTGCCTCCTTGGTGGTGACTCCAAATTCGCCGGCCCAGCAAATCTCAAAGTGTGCATTGCCTCACACTCCACCTTCTCCTCCTCCTTCTTCTCTTCCTCCTCTTCTTCCTCCTTTCAGCATTGCCTGGCTTGATCCAGCAAGGATGTGCCTGATGCTGCAGGGAGGTGTTGAGGTGCGAGGTGCCAGCTGGTCGCTTGGCACCCTCTGCTCTGCTTCCAGCAGGCAGCAGCAGTGTCCCTCCCTGTCCTTCTTCTAAGTGTGTGTAATTCCTGCTGCCACTGGTGAGAGTGAATTGTGCCCATAGTATTATTCCTGTATTTATTTTATAAATGTCAACGATGAACTAAATTAAAACAAATCAGGCTGTTCTGTTTCACTGTTCAATTTATGAAATTTTGATGAGACCAGTAATGTCTGTACTGGTTCCATCTCTCGGCTGGCAGAAGGCGGCTGCGGTTCTGACAGCTCTGCTCAGCCTGATCCCCAGTGATGTTTATAGTCGGGGGTGTACAAGTGCAGTATTAAGCTGTTTGGTTCTGTCTGTGCTTTGTGTGACCCTGGTGGAGAAGCTGAGAGGATGATGCAGCTGGTGAAGAGCTCCACCTCACAAGTGGAATTATGTTGCTTTAGGGGCTGTGGTGAAAGGTGAGTGATGGGCAAACACGTCGCTGAGTCGCAGTAGTGGAGGCAGGCGGAGGTGGAAGAAAAACCTTAGTGAGGATGCCTTTATCTGCAGCCTTCCCTTCTCCAGCCTGCTGGAGATGCTTGTCCTGAAAAGGGGAACTCCAGTCTCCTGGTTTCCTCTGGAGAAGCTAGGTGCTGGTACTCACCCTGATTACGAGGTGACAGATTAGGGGTGTGTTCATCTCCTTGTGTGTGGGTCCGAGGGCCAGAGCAGCTTACAGAGCATCCCTGCCATCGCTTCCTCCCCTCTGGAAGGTGACCATTTGTTTCTCATCAGTTGAGCCTCTTGCACAGCAAATGGGTCATGCAGGGGAGATCTTCTTGCTGGATAAGCAATTAGCTAAAATAAACTACTCAAAGGACAAATTATGCAGGACTCTTGCTCTGTAACAAATGAATTAATTGACTTTGGTATTTGTAGGATGTTCCCACTATTTTATTTAATTCTCTCTGGCTAAAGGGCTCCTGTGTTTCCCCCTGCTGTTTGCTGCCGCAGTGAGCAAATAGGGTATTAGGGGTTTATTTACACGGTTACAAGAAAGGAAACAAAGTGATAATTGGGAGAACCTTTCCAGGTTTCCTTAAGAGAAACAAAGTCTCTTTCCGCAGCGTGTCCAGGAGCCTCCCTTTGACCTATTCTTCTGGAGTGCTGTCAGTTCTTCTGGAGCTTCACAAAACTCGTCCAGAGCAGCCCTCAGTAAACACGAGCAGGGCATCCTGGCTTGGGCTGGGATCACGATCTACACGCGCTCACAGAGGCTTAGGAAGCACCAGGGCTGCTGCTGGAACCACAGCACGGTCAGTAGCCAAAGCAGGCTGGGACAGGGACAGGGACAGCCATCTCTGTGGCAGTAACCCCAAGTGTGTTCTAAAGGCTTTGTGTGGATCTTTTGAAGCAGCGAATGCAGCAGCAGTGTGTTACCCGGGGTATCACACAGAGAGCACTGCGGAAGGATTACAGCTCCCGGCCCTCGGTGACTCATGAAAGCATCCCACCAACTTGCTGGGTTTTTACAGTAAGTAAATTAAAGCCCTGGTACAAATCTTTGCTGTGTAACAGGATTTGTGAGCATCTAAGAAAGGGTGACACTGTTGGACCAGTTTGCCAAGAAAATATTCTGTGCATAGGGGGATGTTGTGTTCACCAAGTAACGTACGGTCCCAGCTGCCAACGCCAAGGTGAAACAGGGCTCTTCCACTGTCCTGCTTCTTATTTCTACTTTGCAGTATTCAGATGGGACATCTAAGGCTGGCGATGGGGACACCAGTCTCCACTTGGGACCCATCTCCCTGTTCAATGGCATTTGTAATTCCAGATGGCCTTAGAAGACCCAACCAGCACTGAATTGTGCAACAAACTTCTTTTTGATAAACTGTGCCCTTTGGGAACAGTGCCAGCCAAGGGCAGGGCTGTGTTTTGCTCTCTGCTGTATATTTAGGATATGAAAGATTTGGAGGATTTTATAGTCATGGCTCTGTGTGCTTGCTCTGCCTTCTCCTCTCCCTCTGGTTTTATTCCCAGGCTTTTCTAAATGCTGCTCTTTTCGGTTTCTTCTCCTCTTCAGTCCTTCCTCTCATCTCCTCAACTCCTCAAATTTATAAAAAAACGAGTTCTAATCCTGCACAGATCCCAGATCTGGAGGGATTGTTACATCTAATACGACTTCCTTTAATCTGTCTGTCTCTTCTCTACCAAAATCTGCAGCCAGAGGCGTGGGTGGGTGGCCCATCACCGTGGGAGGGAAACCAACCAAAGCAGGTGATGCGCAAGCACGATCCTACCATTGTAGCATTGATGTGCCAGAGTGGGCAGTGGTTAGAGAGGACATTCTGCCCACAAGGGCAGTTGGGAAGGACATGAGGGCACCCTTGGTAACGTATGCGAAGAATCAAATGAGTAGGGTTTGTTTTTTTCCCTTCAGATTGTATAGTTCACGTGGGAGCTAATGTTTAATCTTAATTTCTTGCTGATATTAATCATAGTTTGGTCAAGGTTTGGAAAGTGAAAGTCTTGCATGGCACTAGTACAGTCTTAGTGTCTGACTCGTTGCTGTGATAGATGAGTCTCCACTTGGCACCCGAACAAGAAGGTTTCAGACATGCCAAGGATTTGACGGTTGCATCAGTTCACAACTGGTGGGAGGGAGGTGAGAGGAAAGCTGTGGAGGCCGTGCTTGGATTCAGGCAGCTCTAGGAGCCTGGGGAGAGGCTGGGATTCCTGGCACAGTGCTGCAGGGCGATCCCACAGGAGGTGTGAGGTGTCTGTTGGGAGATGGTAGGGTCTGACTGAGCTGAGGGGGGTTGGTTTGGGGGAGCTGGGTGTGCTTCAGGCCTGTGTTCCCATCTTGCACTTCTCCTGTGATGGCAAAGCTGAAATGTCCCTGTGAGAACATCACCCTTGGTTTTTAACTAAACAGAAAAGGTAGCACCTTTACTGCCCCAGTGTGTAGGGAAGTTGCCCCCCGACTGTTCTCTGTCGACCTGAGCTTGGAAAATAACAGAGGAAAGAGGAAAACAGGAAGGTTTTCATCAAAGGAAATTGGGCAAACATTGATCCAGCAGTGCCAGGCACTGTGCTGGGTTTGGGGACAGCAAGTGTGGCTTTATAGCAAGGGTGATGTGGGGTTTAAAAGAGTGATTTGTGCTGACTTGGAGGGTCTCAAATTAGGGCATGATAGAAAAAGGATTGTCTGTTATCAAAAGTTAGTTTAGTCGAAATTAATCTAAAAATGTATAATTTCATCTCAACTAAAACTACTGGAACGTAATTAAATTCCAAAGTAGAATGAGCTGAGAGGGTGTGAGAAAAGATAAGCATCAGAATGAGGCAATAATTGAGTTTGTATTGTAAACACATTCCTGTAGGAATTTGGGATTTTTTAAGCTGCTTCATTAGAAATTAAGTCGAGAATGCTTAACAACTTGGGCGTGTTTTGGAGAAGTGTTTGAGTACCTTTATATTTGTCTGTGTCTTTTGTTTGCAGGATTTTCTATATTTGGGGTTAATTCTCTCTTATTGTCTACTAGTTTATTAATAACTTTAAAGGAGAATAAGGCTTAAAATTGGAAAATGTGTATTTCCATGTGAAGATTATTGTTTTGCGGACTCATGTAAATTTTTTATCTCATTTTCACTAGAAATTGGATCTTTAATGTAAAAAATTGGTAAATTAGGTTAGTACTGTTAAAACACTGTTAATTCTGAAGTGCCTCCCATGAGGTACAGAAGTGAATACACTGTCCTTGTTCTGTGCTCACTGAGTCTCTCAGGTGGGACTGAGCCAGGTCAGGTCCTGCCGTGCCATCCTCTGTCACAGCAGCTGCAGAGCCAAGGTGTGAAGGAGAGCGTTGGGGAGGATGAGTGGTGTGTTGTGTCATCATTTGAATAACTGATTTGAACACTTTCAGCCCAAAAACTGCTTGTTAGGGTGTTTGTAGACCACTATAGTTGGTGGTTTGAGACTCATTTTGCTGGTGCCAGCATCTGTGCTGCAAGTGTTGGATGAGGGATGGAGAAAATCGATGCTGCCGTGCTCTTGGCTTGATCCAGAACCCAAACACTGTGTGGAAGGGAGGCGATGATGGGAATTTAGTGCCTGTTTAGTGATACTGCACAGCCTGCTCGGTACCAGTACCTACATTATGGAGTTCTTTAGTTTTTTGCAAAGGTTTTCAGGAAAAATGCAGAAAGGTTTCCCTATTGTTGGCTAAAAATACTTTACCCTTAATTCTGAAAAATGACTTTGTGGATCTTCATATTTCACAGACCATAACTAGATTACTACCTTTTACTGGAATACTTTGTGTTAATGAAGACCGATTGGAATCACATAATAGATTTCCTCTAAAGAAGGCATTATGTGGTTATTTTTTACTGTCTGGCATTCTAGTTAATTGCCTTGTCATCATTAATTGATGGGACTAAATTGATATAAATAAACAGATTATATTTGTGAGGTTCATTTGAAAGAGAGGAAGGGCTGAGAACAGGCTGCTGTGGGGCATTTGGCACCTGCCTCAGGCAGAGCAGGTGACTGTTGATGAGAGCTCAGGCTTGGTCAGTGCCACCACTTGTGAACCTGTTTGGAGCAGTGAGCTTTGCCCAGACAGGAGCGTGGTCACTTGTGCTTTCCCATGTTAAAACTAACCTCAGCAGTCAGCTCAGTCCTAAGTTTCAGCCCTGCAAAGGGCCAGTGGTCCTGTCTGAGGGCCGAGGACAGCCAGCCCTGTCAGCCCAGCTTTGGGGGCAGTTCGAGCATTTCTGGTTTCCAGGTTAATCCAGATTTATGTAGATAGTTACTATTAGTCAGCAATCAACAGAGTCCAAGGAAAATCAACCTTTTTTAATCAATAGCAATATTGCATATGATGCTTTTACCTGGACAGAGCAAACTGGTGGTGCCTGCTGAGCAGCACCGAGTCTCCTCTCCAGCCCTTCCTGTAGTGCTCTGCTCATCTTCCACCAGGCCTGGCTTTGCTGATGGGGGGCAGATGGGATACTGGAGCACATCTGGGGAGTTGATCCCTCCCATACCAGCATTGCCTGTTCCTCTAGCCTTCCCTGCTTTGCTGCCTTGCAGTATTGGAAGTTTATTGACTGTCAAACTGCATTTATGATTTGAAGCGGTTCTCAATTAAAATTTATAATTAATGAGTTATTATTCAATTTTCAAATATTTATGGATTTTTGTAGCGTCTCAAGTCATGAACCAACCTCCACACTGCTAGCAGAGGAAGAGCCAGGAAATCCTTTTCCTTCCTCAGAGCTCTGCTCTCCTCCTGTCCCCAGTGAGATTTTCCCGATCTCCTGCAAAGCCTGCACAGCTCCCACCATCTGCTGTGCTGGGGAGGTGACACCTGCCAGAGCCCAAGGATGTGGACATTGAGGATGTCCTGGCAAATTCCTCTGGTATGTGGTGTTTTGGACAAAACCAAGGTACGGCCTCACTTTAGCGCAGTTGGGAAAACCTTGTTAGCCTTGAGCTGGAGGTTATAATGAGTGAGAAAGTTGAGCTGGAAGTAAGTTAACTAAATAAATAGAATTTTTCTTCCCTTTTCTTCCTCTCTCATAGGAACGTGGCAGCATTTGCACACATCTGTGTCACTGCTGTACTGGGAAGTGACCAGATCCAGAACCAAAGTACCACCTGCAGGAGGAGGCCATCTCCAAACAAGTCTTTTAAAAGCTGATTGGGACCCCTGGTCCTCACCATAACAACCCATGTCCGTGGAGAGAGCAGTCAATAAGGCAGAAAGGCTGCTGGGACCTGGGGCCTGGAGCCCTTTGGTGTGTGTGAGCACAGAGAGGGAACAGGGCTCTCCTTAGTGTGCCAACAGAGATTGTGGTGATTAATCTGAGAATAGTTTAAAGCATTCATGAGTTGTAAGAATTAATTCCCAATAAATCAAATGGCATCCCCATGGGAGTAGGGAAGAGAAATAAATGAGGGCTAAAGAAATTGATAAAAATCCTTGAGCAATAAAGAGATGAACGCCAGTTCCTTTAAAATTATATTTAAATGAACAAAGTTGATTTAACTGTCTTTTTTCATACCTTGTACTAAGATTTAGTTCTATAGCATGTCATTATATCAAGAAATAATTTGCCAAAAGACTTTCTAGCATTTCATGTGCATTCCACTTAATGACAATTTTAATATTCCGGCTTTGGTCCTACATCGTTAGGAGGATGCTTCAATTGCTTGGTGTTCTGAGGAGTTCATAAAGACTATTTCTAATTTCTCTTTCAAGTCTGTTACAGGGTTCAGAGCCGTCAACACATGAATTATCATGTTACTCAGTAAAATGATGTGGGGAAAACTGCTTGAACTACATACGCAGCTTTGGGACAGCACTGTTTCCAAAGGATCTTCCTGCCTAGTGAGCTCTGGACAAGGTGCTGAACTGAGTTCTGACTCACTGTGTCAGTGGGAGAGAGAGCTCGTCCTCCTGGTTGTGCTGGAATGAAACATCTCTTCTTTGTTTTTAATCTGGTTTTTGGTTTGGTTTTTTGGGTTTTTTTTGATTGGCTCTAAGAAGAAAATTGTTAATGATGGAATTCATCAGGCTGAGTAATCATGGTAGGCAGAGATGCTGGGTGAGTCTTTCGTGGAATTCATTCTTTGGCAACAGCTGCAATACCATTAAGTATAAATGGCAGCAGAGTAAATGTTTACTGAGAAGGCAGATCCTGTTATTAGTTGTGTTGCTGTTACTAGTGCTGCTAGCACTGTTCCCTGTTTTCTAGTTGTGTCAAGAGCAAGTACGCAGAGCAAAGATGTTCTTTCCTGAAGCATCCATGAATAGAGGTCTTAACACAGGAGAAGTGGTGCTGGTTGGAGTTGTTGTTACAAGAGATGCCCATAGCTGCTCTGATGCTCTTGTTTTCCTCAGCCTGCTGGGGACATCCCC
This sequence comes from Corapipo altera, assembly GCF_003945725.1. Taxonomy (NCBI): domain Eukaryota; kingdom Metazoa; phylum Chordata; class Aves; order Passeriformes; family Pipridae; genus Corapipo; species Corapipo altera. The sequence continues at coordinate 148,753 of NW_020885050.1, forward strand.
GGGGGCACAGGCAAGGCTCTGCTGCCCCGTTGCCCACAGTGAAGCCGCTGCTTTTGGCACCTGCCTGCACTGTGTTGCAGAGTCATCGCTGCTGGGAGCACGATCTGGTCCTGCCTCAGTCAACAGAGCCCCAGATGTTCCTGGGACTGACTGCTGTACCCATGCATTGTGCAAACAGAATATCTGCAGGATGAATTTACGTGGCACCGGCATCCTGAGCACTCCTTACGTAGCCCCAAGAAGTTGCTTTTGGGGTAAGACTTGTCCCCAGGTGTCCCAGCCCACACCAAAGAGATGCCCAGCAGTTGTGTAGTGCTCTGCAGTTTGTGTTGCAGCCATCAGCATTTATCCCAATTGTGCAGAAAGACTTTCCTTGGCAGCCCCTGGCAGTCCTGTGCAATGGCACAAGAGCCAACTTGGCACTGGCATGGGCTTGTTCAGTCCTGTTTGTTGGAACTGCAGGTAATTACTCCCATACTTAATGAATCACATTACTTTTATTGATGAACACGGAGGCTACATGCTGGAAAGAGGAGGTAAGGATTAAGTTTTATGGCCTACTGCTGCTATGAGAAGGAGCATCTAGGCACCAATTAATGCTCCCTTGATGGGATTAGCCATTGTGTTAACCACAACTCTGGATAAAATTGCTAAGTCTGTGACTTCAGACTTTAACTTCTTAAATATTGTAGATACAAAGTAAGTTCACTTGCATCTTAAATGCAAATGACATTTAATTCTAGATACAAAAAACTTGCAGGGTATTTACATTTTCTTGTGATTTATACCTCTTCTTACGTGGATGAAAAGACTTTTTCTGAAGTTTATTTCATCCCTGCAGAGTTCAAAGATAGGGCAAATTTCAAACACATAATCTGTGATTCCTTTGGTTACCATGCCAGTAATCTCAGCTTTCAGTGGAGAGAGTGGAGACGGTAATGGCAGCAGCCTGTCCCTGTGAGGTGACACAGTGCTTGGTTCCCAGCAGTTATTGGGAAGTCTGAACATCTCCATTAAGTTATTAAGGGGCTTTTCTTTGGTTTCTGGTCCCACTGATACAGGCTGGGCTGCGGTTTCTTTTCTTCTAGGGCAAGTGTGAGTCATTGCCTGAGGGTCAAAGTCAAGTGTTTATTTGGGAGGGGAAAAAAGGGTTTGTAAAAACAATTCATGTGTGATCTGCCAGTGTTAAATGGCTGTGATGAATGGAGTCCCTACAGTCTTGAAAACATTTGCCCATGTAAATGTTGGTACAGAAGAGAACTACAGGTACCTGTTACAGCATCCTCCAGGTGCACCCCTGGGCTGATGGAGTGATGCCCTCGACACAGGGACTGCAGTTCTGCCTCAGGAGCATTCCTGACCCACGGTCCTCATCCATCACTGCTGCACTGTGAGGGCCATACAGCTGCACACAGTGCAGATAAGAAGGAGAAAGGAGTAGGTGGTTACTTGGAGTTCATCATGTGGAGTGTTTGGTGTCCCCAGAGCTCTGCCTGCCCTGGGCTGCTGCATGGGAGGGCTTTGGCTGAGTGGGAGGCACCTGCTCACACTTGCTCTTGACGCTTCTCCCCATTCCCAAATTGGCCTGGATGAAGACTGATTTGAGGACTTGGTCCTCTTTGTGTTCATATTTTCTTGCAAGGCTCTGTTGCTTTCCAACCTTCTTCCAGAACTCCAGGTTTTCCCAGCCAGTTCCTGCACCAGGAGGTTGCTCCTCTGGGAAAGCAGAAGTTAATTTCTCATTATTATCATGCATAGATGCAGAAGATGGAAGAGAGTCCCTTGCTGTTGTCCCTTGGGTCCATGATAACTTCATAGCCAGAGAAAATATCATGCAGGTGAAAAATAGCATCATCCAGGCTGTTTGCAGGAGCTGTTTCTCAGTGCAGTGGGTGGCAGGGATGGAGGGGGCTTGTGCACCAGTGCAGTACAGGAAGGGTCTGGTGTGTGGTATCTCTGCTTCATGGCAGCTGCATTAAACATCTGTATTGCTGCATTAAATGTCCTCCTTGGCTTGGAATTGGAATAAATGCAAGATGATAAAATAAAAAATAATTTTTGGAGCCATGGACCTTCTCAAGGAATGGTTCTAGATGATCTTACTCTGTTATCCTGAAAAAGAGAAATTTTTGGGTTTACAATATTTGCAATTCCCTTTTGGAACCCCCGGCTCCCAAGGCAGTAAAACGTAGTTTTCATTAACTGATATGTCTGACATCTACCATATCTTGATGTGACAATTTAGAGGGAACTGGTTGCACTGAATAGTGTTATTAATATTGCAATAATGTGATTAGGGGGAAATCTTGGTCCAGATGGACCTAAATTTATGAGAACAATGGAGAGGCAGATACAAAGCAAATATCCAAAATATCCTAATCTTAACTTGTTTTCTGTTTACTTCCTCATTGTGTCTGGTTCCTGTTCACAACTGTTCATCAGTTGGCTGCTCTGGGCTGTCTGAATGTTGAGGAATGAGCAGCGCAGAGCTTCCCTCTCCATTCTTCCTTATAGTGGGTGAAATGCAGCAACAGTGTAGATCAGGTTAAAATTGCATCTCATCTCATGAATTTATCTTTAAAACCCAGTCTCTTTCTGTGAGCCTTAAATCAGCTCAATACACTCTTATCAAAATCGACAACTGCTCCAGAGATCCTTAAGAGATTTTGTTTCATTGGGCTCTATTTTATATAAATCTCGTTAACTGCTTTGCCTGTGCCCTCTCACTGTGCTCCTTATTCATCACAGAAATAAACCAACAAACCCAGTTCCAGCCCTGCAGAGCAGCAGTGAGGCTGCAGAGCTCTGCTCTGTGCTCCCTGTGCTTGCTGAAGGGGCTGAAGGCGAGGGAAGCAGGATTTCCCTGACGTCAGAAACCTTGAGGTCCTTGCAGCGTGTGTTTTGTGAAGCGATGTGTGTGAGTGGGGAGGCACCAAGCAGGAGATCAGTGCTGTGTGTGAGTGGCGAGGCACCAAGCAGGAGATCAGTTCATGCTGTCGTTTCCTCGCTCGCCCTGACCACAGGGGTGACTCGCCATCAGCCACATGACACGTCCCAGCAGTGCCTCTGTGATGTATGATGATGGGAGAAGGGTTTGAGCTGACATGTGCACCGACTGGGGGTTTATAGAATAAACATTGAAATGAGATATGTAATATCTGCACTGAATTAATCCCGTACTATCTGCGGTGCTGTCAGACAGACGCCGTGGCTGTGCTGACAGCGGGGTGTTTATTTTCAGGGTGACATGTAGGAGTAGAGAGGAGGAGCAGCCTTCCCAAACCCCCAAGGCCCCGAGCCTTGGTCCAGGCTGCTGGGACCCAGGGGGCAGGAGGATGTGCATTTTGGGTGGATGGAACTCGGGTTTCTGCTCACAAGCAATAAATATTTGTGTGTATGTGGAAAAAATGCTCACTGCCCCTGCCTCTGGCATGGGCTGCTCGCTGCCTCCCAGCAGAGGGGAGTATTTTTTATTTCTCAGTGTTGCAGTGGACGTGCCCCAGTTGTGATTCAGTTTAGCAGACGGCAAAACCTCTGTGGATGTTGTTATACACCCAAACCACTCTGGCTCCTGTCTGCTGGGTGTCACCATACCTTTAGGGACAGTGTGGTTTCTAAGTGGAAAACAGTTTCCTGTGTCTTTGAAGTCTAGGAGGTGCTCAGAAGGGAGGAGGTTACTCCCTGTCTGGCACTGATCTAAGCAGAACAGCAAAACCCATGTATAAACTCATGCTTTTATCCTTTTCTCTTTTTAAACAAACATCCATGTCCTGGTGCAGCGTTAAAGGTGATTGGAATCTCACCATGCTGATGTGTTAGGAAGAGAGAGAGATTGTCTGTAATTAAATAACAACAATCCTTTTTCCCCCTGAATTTTCTTTTTTTTTTCTAATTTTCAGCATGTAGCAGTCAAAATACATCCTGTGAAAATGTTGGCTATTTTATAAGATTTCCCTTTTTTCTTCTTTAACCTGCACTTCCTGCATTAGGTATAGGATCCTCACATAAAAGTTTGCAGATTGCAAATATCAGTTCAACCAGGTAACGGCAACAAAAGGAGAACATTTATTTGATGTCAAATCCTGGCTGTTTCTGTTCTGTGGAGCCTTTCACTGGTGTTTGGGATGTTGCTTCATAGACACTCTCAGGCTGTTTTTGTTGCTTTGTGTAATCCAAACCTGTTTCTTGCTTTCAGACCACAGAATGGTTCTATGATCCTGTACAACAGGAAGAAAGTGAAATACAGGAAAGATGGATATTGCTGGAAAAAAAGGAAAGACGGGAAAACCACCAGGGAGGATCACATGAAACTGAAGGTGCAAGGAGTGGAGGTAGGAGCGCGTGGGGTTGGCTGTGGGTGGTGCTTGGCTGGGAGACGGCTCCCCTGGAGACACCTCAACCCAAGGATGTCCAGACCTTCAGAAAAATATTCCCAACTGCTCCCTCTGACCTGGTGCTTTGTTGCCAGCCAGGGTTAAAACACAGCTCCCCCCACCCCAACAAATACATCTGCTTTATTTATTACTCCTTTGAGCAAACTGTGAGTACAGCTTCACCATCAGCTGTGGGGGCTGCTCGCTGGCTCTCGGGGGCTGTGTGACAGGGGTGGACAGGCACAGATGTGTCTCCACATGCAGCATCTCCTGGTAGACTCGGTGGTTTTTGCAACAGGCACCGCACAAGGGCGACCTGGGGTGGGCTGCACAGCACTCTGTGTAACCATGGTGGCTTGAATGGGTCTGGCCTGATTCTCACAGATCCCAGCTAGTTTTTTGTAGCAATTGCCATAATTTCCATGTGTTGGTCTTGCAGTATACAGGTGTACAATTTCTGTTGAATTCAGCCCAGAACCTGTGCAGGTTTTGAAGGAACCATTGCTCTGATGATAGTATTCAACCACTCTGAGACATTCAGACAGGTGATTTCACCTGAGACAATGTTTCTGGAATAAGTGTGTTTATTCTAAAATATGTCATTGTGTAAAACCACTTTTCTTTCTTAAGCTCCAGCTGCATGGGGAAAGGGCCAAAGTGGTCAGAGAGTGTTAAAAGGTATTATTGAGGTGTTTAGCTGTGTCATTTTAGCCAAGAAGCACGAGGCTGCCAGGAGTGTGGTTGTGTATTTGATTTTGCAGCAGTGTAATCAGGGTGATTGGGGTGTCCACCACAGGCAGAGCTTTGCCTGTGTCTCCAGGCCTGTCGGGCAGCTTCCAGGCGAGACTTAGGACTAAGCAGAGCTTTCCAGCCTCACCCTCAGGCCCACCTTGGCAGGTGTTTTGGATGGCACTGCCTCCCCCCTGTCGGGTGACGGGCACCCTGTGCTCCCTGCGTGGGGCTGGTATTGACACCCCCCGGGCATCCCCTGAGTCAGTGCCAGCAATGTGAAGGGGACGAGTGCCCAGAATTCATCTTGTGCTCCGGCTTCCTCCTGGGCTATTTGTCATTCTTACATTCTGTCTGCTCTAATGAGGTTTTGGGGTTTAAAATAGTGTTAAATGGATTGCATTATATTACACCAGAGAGGCATAACTTTGTTCCATAATTTTTACATCCAATAACAATGTTTTATTATGACAAGCACACACAAAAAAAAAAGTCAGTATCAGAGAAATGGTGCCTTGTTTTTGTTTCGAGTTTGCAGAGTGTGATTTAATTAACTTGTGTGAACATTCACAATGCAGAACACCAGACCCTGTAGCACTCCCTTACCTGTAGCAAGGGGTTGGTGATGACCCTTGGCTGCCACACAAACACGTACAGGAAATAACTATGACTTTCAGGCAGGTTTTTCTGAAGATGGAGGCATCAAGCCTTGGAGGATCCAGCTGCCTGTATGTGGTGGTGATCATGTTTAGCTCAAATAGACCGGCACTGAACCCAATGATTTCTGTTTTACTGAAGTGTGTCTTCTGGAAAGTAACAAATCCAGATGGGGCCATTGCAGGAGCTAGAGGATGTGCAGCTTTCAGGGTTTCTCCCCATGGCTGATCACATTCACCACTTAGGAAAATAAGTGTTAAATACTTGCATTGCAATTTGGACGTACCAGGGTTTGACCATTCAGTCATACATCCTTCTCCATCTGAAGAGCACTTTCGTACCTCATATTTTATTTCCAAGGAGGTACTTGTGCCCTCTCATCCCCAGGCAGCACCTGGGAGGTCGCTGCCAGTCTCTGTTCTGAACAATGCAGAAAAAGTTCATTTTCTTGACCTCCAGGTGTTGCTTGGGTAGAATGATGTAGTTTTAACCATGTTAGTTGATTACTCAATCAGTACACCATGGTACTTCACAGACAGCATTCTGGGTTTAGGTTTCTGATACCATCCTAAAAGGAAGCGATGTTCTCAACTTGGGCATGTAGGCAGCAGATTTAAAATAACAAAAAAAGGCTTTTCTCAAAGTTGGAGTGATACCGTAGTTAGCCGCATTCAGGTTTAACAGGGCATGAAATAACTGTCTGCCTTGTGGCACTGCCAGATCATCTCAGCGACTCTTGCAGCCAGAAGATAAATAGGGATCATCGTCGCACTGATGGAAAAGTACTTGCAGAGCTGACAGCCAAGAGCATCAATAGCATCCAAACATTGCTCTGGAAACGGCAGCTTGGAGAACATGCTGGCCTGTGAAACTACTGACCAGCCAGTTCTGAACAGGGATTTGTATTAGAAGGTTTACTAATTAACTCCTTCCTGAGTGTCATCAATGTGATGGCTCCCGTGTCTTTCCAAGTTTTGAGTAGAGAGAAAAATGCATTTTGAAACTAAAAGTCTACACCAGATCCTTGGGGATGTTGGTGTCTGTCAGAACCATATAGAAGGATTTGGTGAGCATGGACAAGGCAGCTACAGCAAATTTAGGACATAAATAAGGAATAAACTAATTTAAGTAGGAATACACTCATTTAAATAAATAAGGATTGGGAGGAATAAACTATTTAACCAAGTGTATGACAAATAAGAATGACCTGAAATCCTCAAGCTGTTGGCTTGGTTAGCATTGCTGTGCAGGAGAGGTTTGGACAATACTTGGTTAATCTGATCACAGTCTTATTAGAAAACACTGGATAAACCAGAAAGAAGTTAATTTGGCCTTTCCCTTAATACACCTCTTTGTGCAATTCTTTGTGGAATCTCTGGTCTGTGATCCTTTTAAAAATTCTAATTAATTAGGATCCCTGGCGAAGTGTTCCTAATCAATTCACATAATTAAAAATTTTAACTAATAAATAATAGTAAGGAGAGTGTTGGAAGAGCTTTGCCATCCTTCTGTCCGTGCTGCTCTGATTGCAGTCAGCTGGCTCACGTTTGCCTTTCCTTGTGCATGAACTTTTCCAGGCACCTGTAACTGCACCTTCACGTCAATTCATAGTAAACTGCTGCTAAAATTAAAATGAGGTCATGTTTTTATAGTGAATTTCCCTCTCATCCTCTGTGTTTTGGAAGGTCAATGCTGATCCTGCTGCTCTTTATCCTGTGTTGAGTATATTTTGGTCTCTCCAAACCCCAGTGCCTGAGGAGTGGTTATGGAGAAGGGCTGTCCCGAGCCTGGGGCAGAGCTGTGCCCACAGGTCCTGCTCCAAGCACCACAGCTCCTGTATTTGAAATATCTTGTTCTCTTGTAGGTGGGTGTATGTTATCTCAGTATAATATGATAATGTTTAAGAATTCCTTAAAAAAAAACCAACACCACAAAAAAGCAAAACTTTATTTCAGCCTTATTAAGCGAGAAACTCCCTTGTGGAGATGGAGATGCAGAGTATCAATTTTGTATGCAGGACTTGTATTTAATTAATATCATAACAGTCCCTTAACACTATTGCAGATTAGTCCACGAGGACAGGAATGAAAATTTTAGATTATTCAATTACTGCATAAACCCTGGGACATCACCATCAGAACTTGGCCCAGGTTTCTGTAGGGTGGTTTCTGTAGGGTCTGGGTCTCAGCAGCGTCTCTGTGCCCAGCACTGAGTGACTGGGGTGGGCACAGTGTCTGTGGCTCCTGCAGCCTGGGGCTGGGGCGTCTGCCCAGGACCAGACCTTTCATTTCGGTAAATGACCAAATGGGCTCTTCTGCATTGTGTGAAATAACTCACCATGGAATATTGAACTGCAAAATGGTTTTACACGTCACAGTTCCCTGCTGTCGTGGGTGAAATCTGCTCGTCCGGTGTCACCGGAGGGTGGGAGCAGCCTCGGAGGTGACACTGGAGCAGCACTAATGGGGAGAGATTCCTAGGACAGCCTGAGCCAATTCACTGTAATTTACATGGGCTTTGCTTGCCCTCAGAGGTGAGCTGTGTAGTTTGCAAACTAATTAGGATTGCATTGTTTAGTTGGTCTGTTTAATGCATTCCAGAGAAATACTGTGGAATGGCTCTGGAGGAGAAATGAGAGTTTAATGTGAGAGGCTTGTGACACACGTGTGCATACATTAACCCAAACAAGCGGCCCTGAACAAGGGAGAAACTGTTTGTGAGGAGAGGCAGTTTTATGCAGACCTGTTCATCATTGCTGCAAACAGCATTGTCCTGACACCTCTCCTGAGATCTGACTGATGGCCCTTCTAACCAGCCTTAACCTCCTGTAGCTCATTGGAGACCAGAGTCCAACAACATCTCCCCACCTTTGCTGTGGCACACACACGTCTCCACAATGGGCACCATGGGCAGATGCTGGTGCAGAAGTGTGGAGGTGTTGACTGTTCATGAGCTGGGGTTGGGTTTTATTCTGTTACCTGTTCTAGGTGGTGTTTATGGCACCTGGAATGCAGGGTTATGACGACATCTTAAAAATGCCTTTGTTGGTGGCAGTCCTAGGCAATGGGGAGCGTTGTTTTGCTGTTTCTGAAAGGGAGTACGGTTTGTTATTAAATCTGGAATGGGTCTCCTGGGAGTCTCTTTGGAAGGGAACATACATATCAATAATCCTTTCCTGTATCAGGGTCCTGATTTATTCTCCAGTAACGTAAAGTCACAGCAAATGCTCATGAGTTTTGGCATCTTTTCCTAATGCCCTGTACATGCCCAGGAGATTTTATTCTTCAGTAGACCCATAACCTTCCTTATCCTTTAATTGTCATGGCTTATTTAACTTCAGCAATAAAAGTTTTCCTAATATCTGGGTGTCTCAGAATGAAGGTTCAGCTGAGATCATGGCCTGTGTGTGACATTGGGGGATGCTCTGCCAGGCAGGTGGCCCATAGGCAAGTTCTGCCCAAGTCAAGGGCAACCACTATCCCTGCAGTGCAAGGCAACAGGTTTGCAGCACTTCTCAGGTAATTGCTCTGTAATTGGCTGCATCACTTTTTTTTCCCCTGTTTAATAAATAGTGTGAATAAAGCTGAGCCACATGTGGTAGGGTTGTAATTCAAATGCCATTCACTGAAGTCTGAGCATTTTTCATTTAGCGTGTAAAGGCAGTTTTGATGTAAATGATTCCAAAAGGATCTCTGCGAACTAATGACATCAACATTGGGCTGGACTGAAATTGCTGAGTGATTGGTGCTGCTCTCACCCCGTGCTGTGGGCAGAGAGGGAGCTGGTGACATGACCTGCACTAGTGGAGGTGTCCCTGCCCAAGTCCTTGAGGTCCCTTCCAACCCAGACTGTTCTGTGGTGAGTCTGGGGAGATGTCAGTTTGCAGAATCCTCTGCTGAGGGAGAATCTTGGCTACACATCATACTGATTTTTGCACCCCCCAAACAAAACAAAGCAAGCAAAAAAGTTTCATACATATATATACTTTTCTATTGTTCAGTCAACCTTATGAAAGAAAACATTAGAACAAGTAGGCATATAAAGAATACGCTGGGAGGCCCCCCTGCACCCCTCTGAAACATGAGGCTTGTCTCACCGCATGGACTGTATGGCACAAACACACATTGACATTTATATTGAATATTTCAGTTTAGAGAAATTTGAAATTAAATCTATTTTCTGCCAGCTCTGTGGGAAAATCCATTTACGAAAACAAAATCCAATAAGAGATCTAAAGATCAGTGGCCAGAAGTGAAATATATTGAGAATAAAATATATGGAGATTGGATTGCTGGCTCTGTGGGCTGGATTTAATGTGCTGGGGACTGGGATGGGAGTGGAGGGGTACTGGTCCAAACTTTATCCCAGGGCTTGCAATGTAGATGAGACAGTTTAGCAAAACAAAGTAAACATCAATACGTTATGGACCAGGGTTGGTGGTCACCATTTACCTTTTTGACCACACAGTTCCTTTCTGTGCCTGTGTGGAGAAAAATGAACTTGAAAGGCAACGTCTGTCCCTGGAGGTGGCTCCTGGAGCAGGGTCAGTGGGAGCCACACGGCGAGGAGAATCCACGCTGCTCCTCACAAGATTAAGAGGTTTCCTGGTTCTGTAGGGATCCCTGTGATTGCACAGAGGATCCAGATGCTGGAGCAGCATGTGCCTTGTAATCTTGTAATTGCATTGTGGGCTGTGACGGAGATAAGGGCTTCCACGGGAAGCGAGGAGTCTCGGTGGCTCTGCCTTCCCTGCCTGGCTTTTAGTGAGCTCCTGTTTAGTTAATTATTTCACTGGGTCTTGGGCAGAAAAGCAAACATCGTTTTCTGTATTGCTGCTAATTCTGTATGCATCAGGGTGCATTAAACATTTTAATTTCCTGAGTTCCTGTTGGAAAGCGAGATACCACTCGTCAAGGTGTGTGTGGGGAGTGGGGAGCAGGGAGGAGCAGAGTCTTGTCAGGGTTGAAGGCACTGGAATTCCTGAACACAGTGTAGTGTTGTCCCCAAATAAGCAGCACAGATACAGAACCTTGCAAAAGGGGATTTCAGAGTATGACCCTGTCTGGCACATTCGAATGGCCACCCCTTTGTAGGATGTTATTTGCTCCCCCTTTTTATAGGCAAGAGATGAGAATTAATTAGCTGGTGTTTGCATACTCTTTGGACATATAAAGCATTTAATTACCCACTAATACCCTGTGTGAAGCAAAAGGGAGACGTGATGGAGGGAAGCAGGGAAGGAGCTTGGCAGTGCCAGCAGTGAGGGGTTCTCCCAGTCCTTGGCCGGGGTGTGACCTCCAGGAATTAGTGTGAAGCAGGAGCTGTGCTCTGAATCTTGCTGTGTCTGCTGTAGGTCAGATTAAAGTCGCCAGGGGAGAGGGCCGTGCTGTGTCTGTGCTACAGCAGGGAAGCACAGGTGACCCTGTAGGCAATATCAGGAATGCAGAAAGTGTGAATTATTGTATTTCAGGGGCAAAACCAGTTTTTCTACTCTCTGCTTGTTTTAAAACCATCGCGGATGTTGGGTTACACGTAGCAGTTGCCTTGTGTTTGCAGAATACCTTTTCCTTGTAGCAGTGGGATAATGCATTCGTCCACTCCGGTGTTCCCATATTTCTGCTGCCATCGCGTGGCTGCCGGGGATTAGCAGCACACTCCGTGTAGGAGAGACCTCACTGCCGTCCGGGGGGGCTGCTGGTGGCACAGCCGAGCTGGACCCCAATCCCTGACCCCCCAACCCTCTGCTGCTCCCTTGCTCGGTGCTGTGGTGTCGCTCCCCACACAGCAGGAGCCCCTCTGCCCTGCACAAATGGGAGCTGGACTCTGCTCCTTGCTGGACTCTGCTCCTTGTGTCAGGGAGGGCTCGATGTCCTTCTGGAACTGCAGCGCTTGGCAGAGCTGCACTTGGTTTAATGTTTGGGTGAGTTCTCAAAGGAAGGTACAGTAGCTCTGAACTCTTCTAAGGTAATGAGTTCATGAAGTTACAGGTTCAGGCACCCAAATCAATCAAGATTTGGATCTCCCAGTGCAAAGCCTGAGAGTTGGTGGGGCATGTCCCGGCGCCTCTTTGGGGTGACACGTGTTGGTGGCAGGGCTGTGCTGGGGAGACCTAACCATAACTCTAACCCTTGCCTTGCTCCAACTGGCACTGACCTGCTGCAGCCCCCACCACGGCATTCCCACTCCATGCCACTCTGGACAGCTCCTCTACTGCTGGTGCAACTCTTTGTCATTTACCACGACAAATACGTGGTGTTTTTCCATTAAAAGGCCCTGTGCTCCAGAGGACTGCAGTGTCTTAGAGCACTATAAATATGTTTGTGAAGATTCTGCCTTCTCTCTGACCCCAGCCACTCTGTGATACTGCGTGGGCATTTCTGTTGATGGTTACACTTTGCCTGCAGTTTTTGTGTGCTTGTTGCCATGAAGGAATTTTGAATAAAAGCAGGAGGAGGCGATTCGGGAATGCCAGAGCACTGCAAGTGGGATGTGCAGTGCCTGTGACTCTGCTGCACCACCTAATCCTCCTGCTGTGCTTCCTTCTGAGTGTGCATGATGGGAGCAACAGTTTGACCCTTCCATGTCGTTCTGTCAGTCAGGCTCAGTGTTGTCCTTGGGGGCAAGTTTGCGTTCCTTGTGTAATGTCCTACCTGCCACAGCCAGGACAGTTTGGGTGGTTTCCTACTAAAAGGAAGCTGGTTTTGAGCTTAAAAAGATTAAATACCATCTCCTTTCCTGCCTCCTGTGAAGAAGAGACTTGGTTAGACTTCAGTGTCTCTTTAATCTCTCCTTGGAATAACGAACAGTACATTTATAATGACAAAAACATAATCAATTTTTGTGTGTTAAATCATGATCTTTCCTGGGAACACTTGCTGAGCTTTCTGCCCCCAGCTCCAAGCCTGGTGGTCCAGACCCATGGTCCTGCCCTGTCTCCATTCTTAGAGCAGGCAGAGGGAGCTCCCAGAGCCCAAAGGCCCTTCCTGCCCAGTCTGTCCTGCTTCTGAATTAATACTTCTTGAACTACCGTAGCTGTATAAAATACACAGAAGGGTTTCAATGGCAAACCCAAAGTCTGAAGGTTTATTAATGGCTGGAGGGCACTGGAATTTAATATTTGCCTGTTGTCTTGTCAGTTCACAGCTTTTAGAAGCCCAGCAGCGTGGAGATGATTCTATATATAGCAACTATATTTGAATAGTCCACATAGCTCCAAAGTAAATATTAATTCCATTATGCTATAAACCGTTATTTATCGTGACAGAAAGTCATAAAGTTATTTTACTGGAATAGAGCCAGTAAATTGCATCTTCTAGATGAGATACAGCACATGTTGAATTCCAGCAGCAATTACCCAACATACTTTATACACACCGGTGTTAAACACGCTCCAACATGTGCTGTAGCTGAGGCTCTGTGGAAAGGCCTCTGTGGAGAGCCCTCTGCAGCCATGATGGAGCCACAGTGGCAGGAGACAGCCCAGGCTGGGCTGGGGAGCACCACAACACACTGACACTGCCTCTTGCCTATTGTGTGTTTGACTTTTTCATTACCAAAATTACTCCTTAAAAGTGCCTCATAGTTGCTCGACTCTGAGGTATTGTGAGAAGTCTAGGTTTTAGTTATGGGTTTTTTAAAAGACAGATACTGGGTTTTTAGACTTGAACAGGGTAATCATTGAAAGGGTGGATTTTCCCCCACTGTTGCTCTAAGGGCAGGTGCATGTCCCTACCAGAGGTGGAGGCTGCTGGGGAACATGGGCAGGACTTTATGAAGTCATAGTGACTTCATGAAGTGCATGTAGGGTTACACTTCCCTGTGCTCCGGTTTGATCCGTGGATCAGTTATTCCTCATGCACAAGCAGCAGTGCAGAAGTGATGGTCCTTCAGCTCTGCAGCGTCCTGGGCAGAGGACACATCGCTGGAGCTGCTGCTGTGACAGGGGAGAGGATGTTGCACAATATTACAGATTTCAATGAGTTTATGGAGGCTGTCACTGATTGCAGCCTTTGGTGGGGACTGACCTTCAGCGTAGATTAGATCTTCCATTTTCTAGCAGAAAACAATATCAAGGAAACATTAAGGCACATCAGCAGTTGGATGCGCTTGTGCTAGCAGAACAGTGAAGACTGTCTGCCAAAAATTATTGACTTGTTGTTGTCTTTTATCCACAAAAATAACTCTTCTTATGTATAACCTATGAGAGCTGTGCAGTGACTGCTGTTAGAGGAAAACTCCAACAGAGTATTGAATAAAATAATTAGTTTTAAAGAATTTTAGGTTTAGTTTCTTCTTCTTTAATGACTAAAAAATATCAGCCATCTGTGTCACCAAGTGTTGCTCTAAGCAGAAGAAGAACATAAAGTTCATTATGTCACATTTCTAAATATTTTATACATTTGTGTGAAAACCGGGGAGAGAAAAAAGCTCATTTAATCAGAAACATCTGTAAGATGGACTAGACTGCCTTCAATACCAGGAAGATTAAAACCATGACGTTGACATTGGAGGACTGTTCAGATATCAAAGGATCAGCTCAGCATGCAACCACACATTATTTGAATTGTAAAAACACCTTTGAAATTGCCCAACTCTTGATTAAACAAACAAAATCTGAAGTGGATTGGGGATAGGTCATGATTTTAACGTTAGAAAATCAAAGAAAAATGTGTGATGGTTGTTGGAAGTCCACACTAGGAGGAAAACCCCCAAGCACAAGATCGTTAGCTGTAACATTCCTTGATGTCCTGTAGCCAGGAGGGCACATTAATTAAAATACAGATTGCAGGGTCAAGAGGAACAGCTCAAGGGATCATCTGGTCTGTGCACCACACGTCAGAAAATTCCACCTACTCGTGCCTGAATTCAGTCATTGCTTCTTGTTGCACCTTTATCTTCCAAAAAAGATGTCAGTCATGATTTAAAGATGGGCAGAGGTGGAGAGCCTGCTGCATGCTTGGCAGTGATGCCCCGAGGGGCTGATGGCTTGTACCACTCAAACCTTTGGTGTATGGCCACGCTGGCTCTGTCCCCTCTCTTCTAGGAGCCCACAACTGGATCTCTTCTAGCTGGCTGGGCTGGGAGTGCCATGACAGGTTGCTCCAAACCCTACAGAGTCTGGGACAGGGAGGCTGTCCCTCTCTGCCAGGCAGGTGATGGCTGGGGCTGGGTCATCCCACCCCACTGCCGACGGAGCAGGAGGTCACTGAGCCATTCCCAGTGCAGATGACAAGGAGTTGTGTGACAGGCTCTGCCTCGACACGAGGCGTGGTTGGTACAAACAAGCCCAGATGCCCTGGACACAGGGACAACACAGGGGGAAAATTGGGGTGTCAGAGGCCGCTGACAGATGGCCTTTGTCAGGAGCACGTGTCTGAGTCGGCACAGCTGGGAACCTCACTGCTGGCCAGAACATGAGTCAAGGCCATGCCCTCTCCAGTCCCCTTGGTGAGAGGCACTCAGAAACAGAACCTGAATTTTAATGTGTGTTTATGAAATGCTTCTGGTGGTATCATGTGACAGGTGGATCAGTGCTGATGATAAAATGTAGGGCATGGTGTGTTTTTGGACAGGAACTACATTGCCACTGAGGATACGTTTTGCTTCTAGTGATGTAAATGTCTTTCACCAAGTAAAAGGAGCATCTAGGACCTTCACAGAAGTCCTCTTTTCGTTGCGTGAGGCTCAGGGTCACAAGCTAAATCCTAAAATGCTTCATCTGTATGGGCAAGGAGTTTTTATTGTTGCAAATAAACAAAAGTACCTCTAGGTCTGGATTTTGGGATTTTCCTTCCTGAGACTCTTGAGGAACTTATCCAAGAAACGGGCTCTCGGGAGTGCACAGACCTTTCTTCTTTCTGATCTTCACATTTTGGGGCTCACCATTTGAACTGTAATCAGATAACCATCAGGCAATGGGTCTGCCTTGACTTGGGGTCATTTCTGGTCATTTTTTGAGTCTGGTGCCATCAAACTGCGCTGAAAAAGCACAGAGGAGTCCAAGTGAGGAATCAGAAAAATTCCCAGGTAAAGTGTTTTCTACCCAGGCTTTTGGAGGAACATCCTTATTTCATGAATGACTTCAGGGAGAGGAGCAATCCCCACCAGGAAGCCATTGGGGAGGGTGGATTTTATTATATTTTGCCAGTAAACAAAACACAGCACAGTTAATACTTGCCCAAGTCTTGTGGGATCTCACTGACTAATGCAAAATGACAGTTGTCACAATATTCTGTATAAATACCTGTCTATTTGCAGGTGTCTGTTCTATTTTTAATGTGATCCCACCTTTCTTGCTGTGAGGGAGAAAGGGATGATCGATGGACCCTGCACCCATGTCTGTCATTTATATTCTTCTGTGGTGTAAAAGAATTCCAGGGTTTTAATGCACTTTCTGGCCTGCCATGGTAATTGTTATTCATGTAATTTCACTGGCGAGTGCGGATTGACAGCGTGGTGCTGAGCTGATGGCTCGTGGTGATGTGGGCAGGGGGGACTGCAACCAGTGTACCAGAGCAGAGCCATCAGCACAGGTCAGACCGTGGTGATGGGTTCGGGTTAGGGAGAGTAAAACTTGAGTTGGGGAAAAAAGCAAATATAAATTAATGAGGACGATTTGCAATGTTGCAAGTGTGCAGGTACAAGGACCACTTTGCACCATAGTTGGATAAATTTCAGGTTGTTTCTTTAGTTGTAGTTTGACATGTCTGAGCCATATGAACCAACCTTCCTCAGGTGACTGGTATTTTTCTTTGTGGGTAACTTGAGCCCTTCCTGTATTAATTTGCATATATACATATCTGTTTATAGCCATATATATATTTACGTTGCTATAACTTACTTGCACACATTCAGTGAATTATTCATGAGGGACATTTTGAATTTCAGTTCCTCAGCATTCTGCTTCATGCAGGCTCTGAATGTACCTCTGACCTCAGAGGTAGGAAAGTTCAGCTCAAGATGGGACACATTTGCTTCCCCCGGCTCTTGTAGGGGCTTCTTTCGAGCCTGACTGAGGGGAAGCACCTGATGCCATCATTCTGCCCTCAGCCCAGCAGAACACGGGGTGCTGGGGCACCCATCAAACTGATGTCCTGCTCCCATGGCAGCTTCTGATTTCTGGAGCCTGAGCAGGGAAAGCCTCAGCACCAGTGCTCCCAGTCTGACCTCTGCAGAACTTTCCCACTGGCTGCTGATGGAACACACTGTCTGATGGATGGGCATGCCGTGCCAGGTTTTGGCAGCCTCAGACAGCCTTTTGCTTTTGAATAAAGCATTTCTGTAGCCTGCTCAAAATCTTCCAGTGGTGTTTACATTTTAATAGGCACTGCTGTAGAATGGAACATATTTTTATTGCTTACATTTATCAGCCAGAGCAAAAGCCGAGTGCTTGGGTGCAGCTTTGCAGGGAATTTGCTCTTCTAAGTAATCAGTAGATGAGCCTATTTAGGAGAAAATACCGTAGAATTTTAACTTGTCAGATAACCATGCTGTGCCTGCATTTGATTGCCAATATACATCATTGGAAAGAAATTCTATTTAAAAATAGAATTTTCAGCAATAAATTTTCAACATGGAATAAAATGAGTGGGAAGTGGAAAGTCACATTTCTTTGTTTCATGCCAAAAGGAAGACCTCTAATACTGTTGTTTAAAAAACCAAAATTAAGGATAATATGGAAGCTTTGACAGTGCCGGTTCCAACGCGTTGCAGTGGAGGGCTGGTTTGCCTCCGTGACCACCCTCAGGGCACTTTGGTGCTGAAGGGGATCTGGCAGGGGAGACAGTGCTGCCCAGCAAAGCAGTTTTGGTGGTCCTCCTCCTTGGTCCTGCAGCCAGAGGGGTGGTTTGCAGTTGGAGGGTGGTTCCTGTGCCCGTCCCCTCCCTGGGGCAGGATGTGATGCACAGGACAATGGCCATGCACCATGTGGCACAAAGTGAACAGCCAGATTCCCCAGGGAAGCCTCTCCAGCCTCTCCTGACCTTCCCAAGGGACAGCTCTCTCAAACCACAGATGCAATTTAAAAGTACACTTGCCAGGTGTTTGTTGAAAAAGAGCTACTGCTGGTGGGAGCAGCAGCAGGGGCCAAGGGTGGGGATGCTGTGCCATGCCCGTTCCACAGGCTGTCACTCCCAGTGCTGATGGGGAACAGCTGAATTTCAGAGTGGCCTTCCTTGCCAGGCTGTAAAGCAAATGGCTCTGGAGGCAGTGACACATGGGCACTTCTCATCACCTGGCATCTGGAGCGCCGGTGAGAGCTGGCTCTCCAACTAGGACATGGCGTGGCATGATTTAGGAGGATGTTCAGCTTTTGCAATCTGCAGGCAATTTGGGCTGATGGATCTGCTCGCTGGAGCTGATGCAGGTCTGCTCAGGACAAACAGCTTTGTCTGCAGAGCCCCTGCTTGGGAACACTTCGGCAATGGTTTGATGGGAAGTGTGGTGGTGATGGATGGGCAGCGTCTCCCCAGCCATGCATTGCTTTAATAAGTTAATCAAGTGCTTAAAAAAGTTAAACTAAAGATTTGTTTTGGGATAGAATATTGAATCATTTCTCAGACCCTGTTTTCTGTTGGCGAAGGGGAATGTTGATGAATCTAATGCTTTCAAATCAATTTCTTTGAGAACAAATTGACTTGATGTTTTGCTTAGCGTGACAATCTGCAAGCAACAAACACCTATCGGCACATTTACCAAAGAAAAGTATGGATTAAATCATAGTTAAAATAGAAGTTAATTTTCAATACATAATGATTCCAAGCTGTTTTGGTTGCCTGTGCTGGTTTTCCCCCCTCACTGCCTGCGGGAACGCTTTTCCTGTTCCAAATGCCTCCAAGGCCGCAGGAGGAAGGCAGGTCAGGAACCGCAGCTGGACGTGCCGAAGGCAGAAGGGAAGGGCCTCTCTTGGCAGCCAGTTTTCTGGCTGGCCAAAGACTCCTTTGCTCCAGCACCTTCTCCTTCACCATTGCTCCAAAGCGGCTGCGGGAGCTCCTGTTGCAGAGGCAGTTGCTGTCAGTGTTGGCCAGTGTGGTCACCAGGTCAGGCTGGCTGGCAGCAGGCAAGCAGGATGGGCTCAGAACAGCTGAGGGTTCCTTCTCCCTCCCCACCAGCATCATCCACAGCTGTTACCTGTGGCAGTTCAGTCAGTGTCCAGCAGCTCCTCCACACTGTGCTCCATCACAGCTGTCCCTGCCTGGGCATCCTACCTCCCATAAGGAGTAAATCAAGCTCAGAAAGGGACAACTGTGGTGTTTCACACAGCAAAGTGAAGTTAAAACACAGTAGTGACAGCAGAAATGCTTATTATAATTGGAGCCCTCTCTAAAACGGAAAGGGACTTTTGATTATTGAGGTTAAGAAGTTTCTGTGTCACTGCTAACGAGTGTGGTGTCACAGGGATTCCTTCTTGCTCTACTTTCTCTTTTTTTTGTCTGCATTTCTGAGTGTTCTTCACATGATCCATCTGCTTCATGGCCTTTTTATGGTATTTTCCCACCTTGGTAGGGATAATCCATCAAATTCCAGTGTCACATTATTAAGGCTGTGTGGAGCCCTTTGAGCCTGGCAGTGCCAGCCTTGATGCCTAAAACGTGCATCACATGCCAAGAGCCCCATGGATCTATCTCTTCCAACCTCTCTCACTGCTAAAATATTGTCCTGTGGATATCAAATGAAAAAGGTACAGCCCTATTTCTTCAAAGATCAGCCAATCTAGCCCAGAGGCGTAATAAAATTCCAAACTTTGCTTTTAGGAATCATCTTTTATAAGTAATATTTTTCAGAGTTAAGTGGTAGGTACACAGCTGAGAAATAAAATACCAAGGCTCTGTGCCTTGGAGCTGTGTAAGGTTTACGTTGTGGTGGCAACTTGGTTTTGTTAAGAGTTACAATGATGTAAAGAGGGTTCCTTGTTCTGTGAAGGTGCTTCAGCACAGACTCAGTCTGGTGCTGCTCCTCTTCTAACAAGAAGTGGTCTGCACTGATGCTCCCCACAAAAAGCTTCAAACATTTGGCCTGAAGCTCTCAGTCTCAGTGGAGAAGCTTTCAAGTCACTCACATGAATCTCAAGAACTCTGTATACTGGATTTGTTGTTAGAGTTGAAGTAAGGGCAGAGGCACTGGAGAGCCCCTGGTCAGCAGGACCCATCTGGATCGTGCCACAAGCACCCTGTTCCTTGAGCATCCTGCTCTGTGAGCATCCCGGTCAATGAGCATCCCAGCCTTCACTGGATGGGGAATTCCCACACTGGGCAGGACCCTGGGGCTTGTCAGGATGTTGGGTAAATGAAGAAAGCCTCACTTGAGGTTCCAGCAGTAAGATGCTGCTGGTTTTGTGTACAAAATGGGTTGTCTGTTGCTAAAACAGACTCTTGCCGTCTGCCTGTGGGTCTTGTGCCATCAGCAGCTGCTTTCATGGGGAGGTTTTATGGCCACATGGTGTCAGACAACAAATGCAGGCGGCCATGAGAACGTGGTCATTAAGATTCTGTGCTTTTGTCTGTTAATGGTACCACAGAATAGTGATAATTATACAAAGCATCATTTAACATCATTGCTAGTGTGCTCTTTGTTTATTTATACACATTCTCATTCACAGTCAGCAGAACCCAGGCTCTCCAAAGCTCCTGGCGAGTAGAATGTCCCATGGCTGTCGCTCCATTAGGAGGCTGCAAGGATTGTCATTGTCTTGTGGTACCTTGGGCCATTTCCTGAATTGCCCAAGGGCCTCTCCCTTTCTTTTTATTTCTTGGTTCACCCTTGCAGTACAGGAGGACCAGTTCCCTAAGATAATGCCTGCTGCTTCTCCTTCCTTCCCAGGAATCCTTTGAAAGTTCATTAAACTTTTTACAGACATAAATTCAAAGTGCTGAAAATTGTTGGAGCTTGGAAAATGTGGGGAGAATACAAAAGGCTTTTCCATTCCTAGTTGAGTGATCTGACTTTGTTGCAGTAAAACAATTTGGATGGCCAAAGTGGGGCTGTCATGGGGGCTCTGGGTCCAGAAAACGTGTTGGCTGCCAGCGCTGTGTTCCAGAGACGTGTGTATCCCATGGGCTGTATCCCATGGGCTGTATCCCATGGGCTGTATCCCATTGGCTGTATCCCATGGACTGTATCCCATGGACTGTATCCCATTGGCTGTATCCCATGGACTGTATCCCATGGACTGTATCCCATGGGCTGTGTCCCATGGGCTGTATCCCATGGGCTGTATCCCATGAGCTGTATCCCATGGGCTGTATCCCATGGGCTGTATCCCATGGGCTGTATCCCATTGGCTGTATCCCATGGGCTGTATCCCATGGGCTGTATCCCATTGGCTGTATCCCATGGGCTGTATCCCATTGGCTGTATCCCATGAGCTGTATCCCATTGGCTGTATCCCATTGGCTGTATCCCATGAGCTGTATCCCATTGGCTGGATCCCATGGGCTGTATCCCATTGGCTGTATCCCATGGGCTGTATCCCATGGACTGTATCCCATTGGCTGTATCCCATGGGCTGTATCCCATTGGCTGTATCCCATGGGCTGTATCCCATGGACTGTATCCCATGGGCTGTATCCCATTGGCTGTATCCCATGAGCTGTATCCCATGAGCTGTATCCCATGGACTGTATCCCATGGGCTGTATCCCATGGGTTGTATTGCACTGCAGAGGCAGTTTGGGTGGGAGTGTTTTTGTCTGCTCCTACAGTACAAAAGTTAAATCACCATTTTGAAGTTGTCAGCATAAGGCAGTTGGGTACACGAGTCCCTGATATGAATCTCTGCCCTGGTGGTAGCTCTGATTCCCGACATCAGTACCTGATTTGCATTTATCGAAGAACAGCTGGTGCTTGCCCCTGTTGTTCTTGGATAAAAACCTAAATATCCTAAATATTTTTGGACTTTATAAATCCTGCAGATCTATATGTAGATCTTACCCTGTCTCTATACTGAACTTAAGTTGATATTTACTGATAAACCACATTATTAAGGAGGTTCAAACACAGCCACCCTCCTGTCAGTTCTGTGGGACGCAGGAGCCTTTGGTGTTTTCTCTGCATGGGGTTGAAACTCTTGACATGTTAAATGAGATATGACCTTGGAAGTAAATGTGTCTGTTATCTGGAAGTCACGGAAGCAGATAGTAAAAATGGACTATATTTTATTTTACAACGAGTCAGGGCATGACACGCTGCTCATAATTAGTAATAAACTTATCTCTGCCCGACTACTTTTTATGATGTTTTTATTTTTTATTGATATAATCACACTTATGCCAATCATTCCTCAGAGGCAGTAGTGGGATCACTCCAACAGAAGTGTCTCTTATTTTGTCAGTGAGATCTTCCAGGGTTCCTTTGGGCTGGGCAGTGTGTAGCAATGACATGGCTGTTGTTTAAGCTCCTCTTCCAGAGTACTCAGACCTGAAGCTGGAAAAAACATCACACTTTGTTTCCTCCAGTAAAGAGGGGGCTGTTACTGGCAAGCCCAGAACTCTCCTGGCATGTTCATGGCATGACAAAGGCTGCTCCCCAGGTACCGAGTGGGAGGAGGTTCTCCTGCTCTGCTGCATCAGCTGTGGTCGCTGATCCCTCTCCCTGCTGCTGCTGTGGAAGGAGCAGTGCAGTCCCTGTTAATGTCCTCAGGTGTCAGGAAGCTGGATAGGGAAGGTTTCCTGTCAGACTCCAGCAGATGTTACCCGTGAGCTGTTACAGCCGGTGCAGACTGTGACATACGTGACCTTGGCTGTCTTGTTGTGGGTGTGAAATGGGAATTGGCGGTGAAAATTCTGGGTGAGCAGGAGGCCAGGCAGGTGAGCCATGAAACTTTTCCATTTCGTGGTCACTTTGCAGGTTCTCTCTGCCCTCCTGGCACGCGCATCCTCAAAAGTGCCCTGCGACACTGAAATCACTTTGCAAACTTTTTGCTGTACCTGCAGGAGACCTTGGACTATAAAATAGCGTTTTATTATCTGCATAACACTGGACTCTTGCAGTAATGCCAATGTCAGAAAGATTGTTAATAAATAATGAGCAGCAGAATGAGCCAAGAGTTGACCTTTTGTGGAGCACCATCTGTCACTGGAGCTGCACTTGATCTTTCCTTCCAGCGCTGATTTCTTTTTCCATAGCCCTTGGGGGATATTGCAGGTTTCACACTTTATTAATAGCTTTTGTCTGATTTGTAACAACTCTTGTAAAATTGAGAGGTTCCCGACTTTCATGAGAGACAAATATTTGGGGAACTAAATCATGGATGTTTGTGGAACTGCCAGTGACTATAAACAACCCTCCTTGGATCAACTGTGTGTGGCCAAGGAAAGCTTCTTGGAAATGTCCCTGGATCCCACGATGTGAGAGAGTGTCTCCAAGCATCCCTGGGGTGCTGGATCATAACCTGGATTTACAGGTGCTGTGTTTCCCACTTTCTATATTGTCTGACAGTGGGAAGGTAGGAAAGGGGGCAAAATCCAGGGAAAGAGTTTCCTGAGAATGTTAAGCGAGGGCTTGCCCCTGTGCTCTGCAGAAGCCAACCCAGCATGCAGCAGGAGTTGCCTGTGGGTGAGCAAACGCATCGCAGTGAGCACATGCTCTGGTCACTGCAGGGGAGCACTGTGTGTGTCTGGTCACCTGCTTTGGGAGGAAATTACCAGAAGATAAATGCCCCAGGTTTTCAGACTGTTCATAAATAAGTACCTGTGAAAATAATGCAGGCTGGGGCCTAAGTGGCCCACTGGACAATGTGGTTCCAGTTTGCTCCTGTTGCCCTCTGTGGCACCAGTGCCATCAGTTGAAGGAAATGATAATCAAATGTGATTTGTGCAAAATTTCCTTCGTCACTTCTTTGTGATTCCAAAGCCTTGAATCATAGAAACCAGATTCAGTGAAAATCTATCAGGTGATTCCTCCAG
Organism: Corapipo altera; assembly: GCF_003945725.1. NCBI lineage: Eukaryota > Metazoa > Chordata > Aves > Passeriformes > Pipridae > Corapipo > Corapipo altera. The sequence continues at coordinate 172,411 of NW_020885050.1, forward strand.
CTGCTGGAGCCAAAGGTGGGTTAATCCCTGCAGTGCTTTCCCTAACCTTGTGCAGAACCTCAGCTGTTCCAAATGATGAAACTTCCGTTACTGGACTGGGATGTGAGTCTAACACATGAAAATCATCTGCCACCAAGGCTTTCTTCATGTTCTGCCCTAGTTGAGGAAGAATTTTCTTGTTTCTGCCTACTTTAAATTTCCTGCAGTCTCCATAAATCCTGGTCCCAATGTCTGATGGTTTCCAGCCGTGTCCTCCCTCCACCCACACGGGTGGTGGGACAGGGCCCAGCTCCTGGTGGGGGTGTTGGTTATTTTGAAGGTAACTCAGATTTGGCTCATTTTAGCCTCTGCATCCTGACTCAGCTGGAGGGAGGAGTTTCTAGTGTGACTTCCTACATTTCATCTGTAACTTTAAATTGAAGGATTTTGTAGCTTAGTACCTTACTGGGTCCTATTTCAGAAGCGTCTTCTGGTTTGACTTGGCTGCAGTTTGGATGCAAGTCATTTGCCTTCCTACTCGTTAGCACAGGCTGATGGTTGTAATTATATTTGTAATGTTAGAGACGCTGCAGAGATGAGTCTGAGGGCTTGTCCTCCCTGAGTGACATTCCTTTAGAATTACCTTTTGGGCAGTGCAGCACAGGGTGGTAGCTAATTTACTATTTTAAATATAAAAGTGCTTGAAACCAGACTAGAGTGGTGCACACCACGCTGATGGAGCAGGAGCACGGGGTCCCACCAGCTGAGCTGGGGGTCTCTGACCCCACTGGCAGGTTCCCTTCCCTGGCTGCACTGGGGTTGGGATTTGCAGGAGTTATTTTTGGGCCCAACCACGCATCAGTAACCCTCCAGTTTATGTAAAAAGTGACCTTTGCCTGTATCCCCCTACTCCTGTCCTCCCTGCACAGTCTCCCTGCCCTGAGAAGCACTGACAGGAGCTCTCTGCCTTCCCCATCATTCTGGGGATCATCAGCAAACCCTGCAGAGAGGTGACCTCTGTCCAGAGAGGTGTGTCTGCACTGGACACAGCCCAAGCCAGAGCACTCCTCTGAGGGTGACATTGGCCTCCCCTTGGCACTCCCAGTGGCTCCCCCTCCTTGGGAGGGGAGATGTCTGTCCTCGTGTGGGTGTTGGGACCCACAGGAGAGGGGCAGGGTTCACCCCAGGGCAGCCCTGACATGCTTCTGTTCCTGCTCAGCACCTTACTTCCCCCCCCCCCCCTTTTCTTTTTTTAAATCTAATAGCTGGAAAACACAGAAAATTTAGAACTTTTCTACTTTGTCTCCACTGGTATTTTTATTTGGGTATCTGGACTTTTGCTCATGGAACTGCTGATCATCAGAATGAGCTGCTCGTCATCCTTCTCCTCCTGAGCAGCAGAAACAACTTTATTTGATTCAAAGTACATAGAAAGATAAAACTTGAAAGTCAATTGACTTAAATGTGGGGAAAAAAATGCAGCTTGGTTATTATGGCATATGCTAAATTTTAATAGCATTTAGAAAGTGTTTTGTGGGGTAGAAAGAAGCAGCAAACCCATCAAAGCTCAGCTGTGTTCTGGTTTATAGTGCAGAACACTTTGCTGCTGCCATCCAAAGGCTTTAAAATGTAATAAGAATCCGTTGAACCCAAGGGTTCCAGGACCTTTGTAAGGCATGGAGTGGAATAAAAGGTTCCAGTGCAGAGCAGGTGGGATTGAGGCAGAGATGCTTTTAATGGAAAAGCCTCTTTGATTTGTTCTGTTTTATAGAAAATTATCTACTAATGCATATGACTACTTAAAGAGTCACATTTTGAAAAATTTTGAAGGCTTGGAGTATATGTAATGTATTACAGTTCTTCTGTTTAAAAAAACCCACCACAATTGCAGTAATGTACTAATCTATCTTCAAATGTGCTGCAAAAATCAATGAGAAGCTGCAGTTCTTTGGTTAAAGAAGTAAACCCAAAGAGTGAGATATTGCACCAGTTTGACATCTTGGTTGTTGTTTCTGACTCAAGCAAGTGCTGGCACAGCTGATGCTTAGTTTTCATCTGTAATTTTATTTTTCGCTGTATTTCTTTTATAGAGATGCTGGGCTTTCTTGCACAGATTTATATGCCTTTCATCTTTATATGCTAATATTATGTTGTTACACACTTTTTGCAAACTGCTGTAGAGAATGAAGCCCATAAGTCTCTCCCTGGTGTTAGTTAAGGTGTTCTGTTGGGTTACTGAGTGTATGGCTTTCTTGGAATTCTACCACTCATTGGTCCCATCTCATTTCCCCTTGGGGAGGGGCTGTCAACCACTTGGGTGCTTTTCTTTTTTAATTTGGACATAGATGCAGATGGCAGATGCCTGGAGAGCAGAATAAACAGGTTACACAGCCAGTGGTCCCAAGAGTTTCAAGTAAAAATGGTGAGCAGTGGAACATGCTGACTGGCATCAACAGAATTAGATGCTAGAGATGAGATACTTTGTCGTGTTTGTTGCAGCATCATTCATTAAAATGTAAATTATAATTGTCTAGATAAATCATGTTTCTTACAGATTTTATTCTCTCTGCCAGTGGAATAGCTACAGAGTGGAAGGTTGCTTAGGATTTCAGATAATGCTTTCAGGAGCTCCTGATGTCTCATGCAAAAGCCTTTCACCTTCCTGCAGTGCATCTCATGCTGGCAGGAACAGGAGCTGGGGCTAAACAGGGATGAATCCAATGTGGTAATGGCTCTTTTTTATGTCTGCCAGTATAATTGCCCCAGATTAAATACAGAATGTGTTTCCTTGAATATTTGTTTACCAGCATACTCTAAGGATCCTCCCTCACACACACAGACATGTGGCAGGCAGAGCGTTGGGCCCCCACAAACACATCAGTGGCCGAGGGGGAGACATGGGCAAGAGCTGCTTGTCCTTTGCTTCTCTGGGGTCTGGCTGGGGAAACCTGTACATGGTAAGGAGCAGAATTAATCCTTGGCTCTGAACAGTGACACTGTATTTGTTAAAGCTGGCTGTGAAACACAACTGCCGGAGTTGTACAAATGCCCCATCAATAGTGTGGTGGCTCATTGCCTTGGCCCCGGCGCGTGCAATCTCCATTATTTGCACTGGTGGTAAAGGCAGCGTTTCCAGCAGATCTGCACTACTCCATTTAGCTGGGAACAATGATTTATTTTCCCCTTGTCATCAGACACCCTCTGCTTCCCCAGCTAATAACAAACCTGTTTGCAAGGAGGGGACGGGAGGGATGGCTCTGCTGTGAAGAAGGACACAGAAGGGATGGCTCTGCTGCAAGGAAGGACATGGAAGGGATGGCTCTGCTGTGAGGAGGGACACAGAAGGGATGGTTCTGCTGTGAGTAGAGGCAGCACACCAGGTGTTGGGAAGACAAGCTCCCACTCCCCGTTGGATGGCGTTAAAACATGTCTTTATTCCTTACAGCCCTGAGTTATCAGCTGTTGCAGACATTACTAAAGCACCTTGAGTTCTGAGCAGCCTGGCACCCTGAGCCACACCTGTGGCTGGAAGATGCTGTCTCAGTGCTGACACTTTGGGGCCACACATCCCCTTCCTTGGACCTTTGAGGCTGCCTTTTTATTCTTTTGGCTGATGTTGGGGCTTAAGCATACATGGCAAGTCTTGCCGCAGAGCATCAGTCCTCCTCGTCTCCTCCTGGGGATCCCCTGCCCTGGGCTTGCTCCTCACCAGTGTTCCCTCTGGGCAGTTTTTCAGGCAGATGAGAGAGCCAGTGCCTGCTGACAGGTGAGCACGTTTTAGTGGCTTAGTTTGTTGTTGAGGTGTAGAGATCACATTAAATTTCCCTGACTCAGCACTTGGGGCCTTTGGAATAACGTGCCAGAGAAGAAAGACAGGCTGCTGGGGCAGAGGCACTAACAGGGGCTCGTTAGCTCCTCCGTTGAGCCTGACATGGGGCAGGGCAGGGCAGGGCACAGGGCCAGCTGCAGTCAGAGGCTCCTCTTCCAGTGCTCAGGAGTCCCTGAGCATCCGCTGCTGGTGGCAGAAGGAAGCAGATCCCAGGGACTTCTGATTGCTGTGTCTCTGCCTTTTTGGCTCCCCCCAGCGAGCTCACATGTGGGCTGATGAAGTGCCTGTGCATGGTCAATGAGTAAGGGCAGGGGTGCCCTTGGTCATCATGCATAGCTGGTCTGCACCTTCTGCCGTGATGTAACAGCTCATACCTGATGGATGGGCACGAGGAGTATCCGTATCCCAGGAAAAGGACAGGAAGGGAATCCTTGCTGTGCTGCTTTAGATGTTTCCCCTCTTTAAAACTGTTCTAACTGGGCAAACCAGTGCGTCAGAGCCATGCAGTTATCACTCAGGCAAAGGAGGAGATCCGTGGGTATCTCTGTTACAGTGTCACACAGGAACCTTCACCAGGCGCGTCCCCGCTGTCAGTGCCAACCTCAGCAGCAATTGGGTTTCACAGCTGCCTGCACATGTGGGCCGAGCCATTTGTCCATTCCAAGCCTGAGCTCTTCCAGGGTCATCGTTTCCCAGGGTGCAGCCTGCTCTTTGACAGATCATGATTTGATTATAAGTCCCAATTGACCACTGCTTTTGAGATCTGTCTGCTGGACAGCTTTAATTCATGAGATGTGTGTGTGTCTTTAACATTTGAATCCTATTGGGTACTGAGTAAAATGCCGTACAAAATTTTAAGTGCCTTCCAAATATGTGGCCTTTGTCAACCAGGCTTTGAACCTCCTGAAGAAATGAAATCAGGTTTGCTTGAAAAGAGCTATTTCCCATGAAACCAGGTTGGTGAACATTAAGTGTAGTCACATCCTTTAATTCCTTATTAATTGAATCTCATATCAGTTTTTCCACTGCTTTGCCCAGGACTGATGTTAGACAAGTCAGCACAACGTGAAAGAATGAAGGGTTTGTTCTGCTTGACCTTTTTGGGTATTGATTAAGAGAGAAATTATACAGAACTTGAGTATTACATCCTGCAAATGACCAACACACGTGTTGTTACCTCTGTATCTGAGATAAAAGTCTGCCCAAGAAATTGGGTAGGCAACAAAACCCGGGCATGACCGGAACCAACAGCTGGGGTGCTGGGTCCCCAGGGGTGCAGGGGGAGTTGGTAGTGAAAGGGCATTTGGGCTGGACCTGGTGGGACATGTGTCAACCAAATACATCAGGTGCAGCAAGGGTGATAACACAGCTGTGGTTTCGTCACCTGTAACCCAGGGGAACAAAAAGACTGATAGTTTTTTACTTAGTCCAGTAATATATTAGAAGAAGCCAGCAGAGAAGCCTGCCAGTTTGCTTAATCCTGGAAAAAAATGTGGAGGTTTTTTTTTTAATTTAAACATTCTTGCTTCAAGCTTAAGAGTGTTCTTATTTGGGAATCTGTTTCCAGTTATTTGCAATGTGCTAATTACCCAGTGGCAGAACCTAAGTGGGTGTAAATTGTCATATCTCTGCTGACTTCAGTGGAACTGTGGCAATTTGCACTTCAGGAGGATCTGTCGCCTAGATTCTTGCCAAATTTGAAATCTCTTTGCTCTAACTTGTCTGGGGAGCCTCGGGCTCGAGGGAATACAGAAGAAAACAAGCATTTTGCAGGGCTTAAAATCCTGCGCGTCTCATTGATTTGTTGGCGTTCGTGTTTGTTATTCAACCCGCCGCTGAACGTAATGGATACTTGAGCCATCTCGACTGATGAGAAAGGAATCCTGCTTCAGATCGCGCCGTTGCCTTGGAAACGGCTGCGGCGGTTCCCACGCGGGCTCCCCGCGGGCCGGGGGCACCCGGGATAATTCAGTGCGGAGCAGGCAGCGGCACGCACGGTCCTCAGAGCCTCCACGGGGTTCAGATAAAGGCTTGAGCCTTTTTTCACATCCATTGCCGGGAGCGAGCATCCGGCCGGGACCTCAGAACGCTGGCGGCGTGGCTGGGGGTGGCAGAAACCCCCTTCCTTGCCAGACAGCTGCGGTTTGTCAGACAGCTCACTCCTCCTTCCAGAGCAGGCTGCTTGAGAGATGCCTTGGGGGGATGGTAAATGGCTGGTGGGGGATTTCAGGCAGCAGGGCATGAATACAGATCTTGTTGGCAATCGAGCATCCTGACGGTTCCTGCTGTAATGGCCATTTAATTGATTAATCCTAATATAGAAGATTCTTGCTGTCAGTTCCCTCTGCAGCTTTTTCAGCTCAGTGTCATCTTGGAAGCCAACAGAGATGGTTCTCTCATCTTGCATGGATGAGAGCCATGGAAAAGGTGATGGCGATGGCAGAGCCTTGAAGGCACTGAGTCAGTGGTTCAGGTGATGCCAGCCCTTTCTGCATCTCTTTTACTGCCTGCATGTAGGTGGCAAAGAGCTTAATAACCCTCCAGTGATGGGCCGACCTTCTTCAGGGAGATAAATCCACAGGCAGTGAGAGATTTTTCCAGAATCTTGTTTATAGACCATCTGCTTGTTTGTCTCATCCCTTTCCCATTCAGGGCAATTTGAAGACTGTGAGACCCCATTTCCAGCTGAAAAGGGGAAAGGGCTGGGGTGGACAGCAGAGTGGGCTGCAGAGGCAGCCTCTTGCCAGCACCTTTGACCATACCTGCCCATCCCATGTTTATGAACTACTAAATGTTCAAGTAAATATAAACATGGATTTCACAAACAGGTGTAATGGACCAGGTAGCAGATTTTTATGTACTTTGGGCCAAATTCATAAACATTTTACCTGTACAGGCGTATTGTTATCTTTATGTGGCTTCTCTGGTTGGCCATATGGGTTTGTTGGCTGCATAGTATTTTTCAGCAAGGATGCAGCAAACTTGCCATCTGGGTGATGTTTGCCCAACTACTTGAAATAGTTGGGTTTTTTTAAATATGGATGTGAGAAGTCTGTGTTATCTGCTGTTTCAGCATGGGTGGGGCACAGTTTGCCCCCCTCAGCCCAGGACAGCAGTGGCTGATGTGGAAGACACTGGCTGGGGGACTGTGACCAAACTCTGTGTGCTGGGCAGAGCCACCTCTGCCCCTGTTCTGTGCACAGCTCTGCAGAGCTGGGGGAGCTGTCTGGGTAGCTCATGGAAAAAACTGTTTCTTTGCAAAGATAGTTGATATTCCAATAATACAGGTGTATTTCACTGCACCGCTCCTGAATTGGTGCATTCCATAAAGTTGATTTGTGGATGCAGAGACGACAGCGACTGAACTGCAGGAGCCATCGGTATGGGGGGGATGTACTGGAGTATGGCTCAGCTGTGGAGCTGGGAGGACGCTCCTCGTGCCAGGGAATTGTCAGCTGGGAGCTCATTTCCTTCTCTGGTGAAGGCTGTGCCTGCTCTTGGTGATGGAGCAGTGGCTGAGGAGCCCAGTGAGCACTGGGCTCCGGTCGGTGTGGCTCACCTTTCCTCTCTCAGTAGGAAAAGAGGGAACCTGCAATACCACATTACTGAGCAGCATCTGGAAAATTGCCCTTAGGTCTTGCATTCCTATTTGTAACCTTTGTAAAAATACTACTTCCCATTGCTACCCAGGTTTTATAATGTGGATATCCTAAGCCCTTCCTCCCAGTGTTACATCATACACATGGCACTGCCTTGGTTTCTAAGCTGGCTTTCAAAAATGGCCAGTCTTCAGAAAAAAGAATTCACGGTAGACTTTGCTGTTGGCAGGGAAAGAAGTTTTTATCATGGTCTGAAGGAGGCTGCACAGCAGATCCGAACTGAAGTTCACCTTTAGCATTCCAGGTTGTTCTGTCTCTGACTGAAAAGCCATTGTGGTGGATCATTATCTGCAGAGATTCTTCTCCTTTGGGACTCTCCCCTGAACTGCAGCTCCTGTGCATGGAGCCAAAGGAAGATAATACAAATCATGTATAACACTCCTAGTAGGAATACCAAATCCTCGCATTTTACGTTTTGACATGTCTATTTTGTATATGCAAATTCAGTCTTTTCTGCAGGATTTCCTTGGAGATAAACGTTTTCTTAGGAAGTTAAGGAAGAGGACACAATATGTTAATGGAAGATAATGAACATGTAGCTTGTGACTGGGAATATAACAATGAGAAAGAGGGAGATTAGCTTTTACATCACTGTTATTCTCAGAGATACATTCTCATTTCCCTCTGCTCACAGGCCATGTAAAGCCACACTTGGTTAAACTGCCTGTGTTTACCAACACTTTGCACACTGGAGGATCTTTGCAGCTAAAACCAATGTCTCATCTGTCCATGTGGGGTGGCTTTCACACACAGTTCCATGCTGTTGGGAGTTCTTTAGCCTCAGGCAGCGTGTGCTAATGGCTCCTATGGCATGTGCAATCCTTGGGTGCTTCAGAGGGAATAACAGCAGCAGTGGGGCATGAAGGGGCCGTGAGCAAGGTGGCACTGTGTCATTTACACACTGTATGCAGTGGAGGAGTTCAGAAGACATGGGTGGGGAGCAGAACAGAAAAGGGCAGGTTGGGTCAGGAAAATGGGCTGTTTTATGAGCAAAAATAGAAAGATTGTTTAATCTGGCAAAACCAAGGCTGAGAGGTGGTGAAATTGTTCCATCTACAAATGTCAAAAGAATAAAGTGGACAGGTGAAAAAACACATAAACTGTGGCTGGTGTCAGCACAGGAATGACTAGAGCAAGAGCAGCTGCAGGTAGACGTTCCCTGATTGTCTTGGAGTCTTGAGTCTTTGTCCAAGCCTTCTCATAGGAGTCAGGTGGCAGCCACAGGGCTCATGAGGACAGAATCAGGCAGGAGCCCAGGGCCGAGGGTGCTGTGACATTCACATGTGGGAGCGCTGGGCTCAGTGGCCAGGTGAACACCACAGCTTTTTCATCCTACTCTATTTCTTTTTTTCCCCTCTCCAGAACACAGTTAGACTTTTGTTGTGTGTTAGGACAGACTGAAACGTTATTTGAGGTTAGGCCTTGTGGCAGAGTCATCATAGGACCCTGGAAAAGTCACCCCATTCTGGAGCAGCGTGATCCATACTTAGAAGGCTCCAAACACCACCACTATCTCTGTCCTGTGCAAATACCTGTCTGTATTATTCTCCAAACAACTCCATTTCACATGCTGCTGCTGTCGTCATGATGAATTGTTTCCCATACAGCTTTGAGATGATGACTTCTAAATTTAGGGCTTGGCTTCATGAAGCCTCCCTGGCTGTGGGTGTATGACAAAGAGCAGTTCTGCTCGTGGGTGCCAGCAGTGGAGTTGGATGGCTGGCACTGCCATGTGCTCATCCCCCTCACACAGCTGAGCTTTGGCTTGTGTTTAAATAAACACTGTGCAGTTTTAGAAACCGGGGATAACACGTACTTCATTGGCAAACCCAGTCTTGCCAAGTCAGCACCTTCTGCAGCTAAACATGCCTGGGTTTGTATGTTAAGAGAAGAGAGAAAGTGAAGAGGATGATCATAACAAAGCACACTACCTGCAGAAAAAAGTGCTTTTCTCAAGCTGCCTGTGCTGTTGTGCGAGCAGGGGTCCTTATTTGGGCGTGTTGCATTGTGCTCAGAAAGTTTTAGTGGCTTAAGGGTCCTTCAATACTCTGTTTCCTTGCACCATTTATTGTGTGTCTGTAAAGTTACCGGAGGGGAATTTTACATTTCAAAGTGGGTTTGTGCCGTTGGCAGTAGTAGTAATGGAATTAATAATTACATTTTTGTAGAATTAATAATTACATTTTAATAGAATTTTCATTTGCAAAGTGCATTACAGCCGGTCTGTAATTAATTGCATACCTGTAGTGGCACTGAACTGTATCAGAGACTCCACAGCGTTAGAGAAACGCGTGAGTTTTTAGAGGTTTTGTTCCACTCTCGCTTGCTAGTGCAGCCAGTTCGGGTACAGACCCCACTCTGGGTTGTGGGCTTTGCATCTTCCCAGTTGCTGGTGCTCTTGGTACTTTTCTGCTTAACCAGTTTTTTACTTAGTTCTGTGTCTCCGTGTCTGCTTGTTCAGTGTCTGGGTGATGCTGAGGGTGGTTCCTCTGAGCTCGTTAGTTTATTAGCTTTTGAACTACACTCATTGTAGATGTATTAACTGACAAAGTAAACAGCAAAGTCATGGAGCTCCAGCTGAGTGTACCTTCATTTGTTTTAAGCAGTACAACCTGAAGAAGATTGTTTCAGGGGCAGAAAATAAGGCCTGTGGTCCACCCAAGGTCATGTGGGACTGTGCCAGAGCCTGTGGTGGCTCCCGTGGCACAGGGGGAGGTGAGTCTGCACCATTCAGCACAGGCAGATTCCTTCCCACCCAGGATTTGGCTCTTCTCTCCTCTATAGTCACAAAACAGTTTTAATATTTCATGAGAAGTCTGTCCACTTAGAATAAGGTAATTGATACAAGCAATTTTAGTCCCCTTTAATATAACAGACCTCAAGTGTGAAACCTCCTTAGTTAATGATCAGCATAAAATAAAAGTCTTTTTTTAGTGTAAGTTCTCGGTTAATTTTACAGTTCAGTTGAAGTGAAAATATCATTAAACAGGATAGTATTAAACTTTATACTTATTGGGCCTCCCCTGCTCTGCAAGGGAGAGGTGAGTTGGTGTCTCGACTAGGTAATGGCTAATTTGTTAAGGGTGCACACGGAATTTAAACACCGAAAAGGTTTGAAGGTCACCTTTGTTAATGTTATGTTCAGCTGTCGTCCTGTTTCCCTCAGTGCTGTGCTGACAGGAGCCCTCAGTGCGGGTCTGAAGGCTCTGAGTGGGCAGAGGAGGGTGAGGGAGCTGCCGGGAGGAAGAACCCGCAGCGCCTCAGCAGAGCTTTGCCACCCGCCCGCAAGGAGCTTTGAAGGGTACGGAGTGCGCAGCTCTGCTGCTCACAAAGGACAGGGGATGTGGTTTCGGCTTCTCCTCCCACTGCCTTCCCATCCTTCCATTAAGTGCGGGTTTGATTGATTCTGTGACGAGCCAGGCAAAGGCACGCTGCCTTCCCCAAGGCAGGCACAGAAACGGACACGCTTGATGTTTTTAAACCCAAACTGGGCTGTAAGCTAGACTGTATCAAAATGCAACATTGCCACCGAGGAGCTTGGGAAAATGAGGGCAGAATAACAGTTTTCAATTTAAAATAGAATTTATTGCTGTAAAGGAAAATATATCGAGGACAGAAACTGTTGTTAGCTTGAACTGCAGAAGACACTTGTTAGAGAAAGAAGCATGAAACATGCCCTGTTAATTTGGGAAAATATAGGGGTTCTGGGAGTCAAACAATCCTGCTTCAGTAAGGTAGGTGAACTCAATCCACTTTCCAGAGGCATCTGCCTTGGGTTCTGCAGTGACCACGGGGTCCTTTCAGTGGCAGATTTGCTCTGCAGCATCTTCTTTATGTTGGTTTCAAACTCTTTATCTAGTTCAGTTAAATATCCCTTTGAGATTTGTGTATGGTAGAGAAAAATTTTCAAGAAAAGGAGCCTTTCAGTTCTAAGGGTAAACTTTCAACCAGAAGTAGCATCTGCTCTTGGTAGATTTGGAGGGACTGGAGATTTTTAAATGTGTTCGTCTGAGCTTCTCTTGGGGAGCTCAGGAGCTGTTGACTGTGGGGGTTTGTGATGGCTGCAGTTCCTGGGGCAACTCCCTCCTCTGAGCTGCCCATTGGCACATGGGCAGGATCCAGTCAGCATTTTGGGGCAACCTGAGTCATTTTTCTATGGAATTTGGAGTGTACTAGGACGTGGTGGTGACAGAGCTGTCCCCTCAGGGTGCCTGGGAAAGTGGCCCTGTCCTTCTCCCTGTCTGCTCTCACCTGAATGAGCCAATGTCTTCATTAGCTGCCCTAGTGGTAATCTGCTGCTGCTGGAGATTAATAGAGAAAATATTTTCTAAACACTTCTGCCTATGTTTTCATTAATCTGTGCTTGGAAAATTAATCTTGTGGGGCGACCTGCAAAAGGTGTTAATTGCCGTTTCAGAGGAGGATTTATCAGAAGTTTGAGAAGGTGCTGCAGCCACTGCACAGTGGTGGCAGCAGTTCCAGAGGGACTGTCCCTGCTCTTCTGACCTCTGAACTTAATGCAAGTAAACCCAGTTCTTTTCAAAAGCTCTTTGGGGCAAAGTGCAGCCTTGGCTGTGGAGAGGCCGAGTTCCTGCCCCTTCGGTTCAGTGTGGGATTAGAGAAGAAGGAATAGGTGAATAATTGAATTAATGTCCATCCTTAATACTGTATTCTTATTTTTGAAGACTGCTCAGATTGGGATTTTTTGTTGGTTTTGTGGGTTTTTTTACAGTTATCAATTATGAAATTTGGCATGAAAATGAAGTTGTGTGTTAACGTGAGTGGCTTTTGTGTGATGATGATTTATTGTCCGCTTTTCCTTGTGAAAGCCACTCAGTAAATTCCTTGTGATTTGTAAACCTACAGGCAACGTGTTGGATATAAATGATGGATTGTACAGCTGAGGGAACAAATTTCTGCCTGCCCATGGGACTCATTTCTAATGACAGTTTTGTGGTGTCAGTGGGATGTTTGAGAAGGAAGCAACCCAGAATTTTTTGTTTTCTTTTACTTTTCCTTGAATATTGAACTTGATTTCAGGGACTGAGAAAATCTCGCTTTTCAATTTTGTGCTGTAGCCACCTTAAGAAAGACTCAGTGCACTGTCAGTCTCGGCCAAGCATCTTCTCTTGGCAGTGAACAAGCACGTGAGTGTCTGTCTGCCCCTTTCTCCCAAATGCTGAAGAACCTGGGCTTACAAAAATGAAACAAACACTGTTTAAATTGACACATGTTACTGTGAATCTTCTTGTGATCAGTTCGACACTGTGAACCTCTGGACACTGTGACTTACCTGTGAGAGCACTGATCTGCTTTTGAGCTGGATTCAGCCAGTAAACATTTTGGAAAGTGAAGTTTCTGTGGTTGGGTCTGGATTTTGTAAGAGGCTACTGCTCTCAAGGGTTGGCATTTCACCATTTCACTCTTGAAAAAAAGCTGAAATAGCCAGTGATTTCATGTTCAAGTAACATTTCAGTTCTTGCTCAGCACCATTGTCTAACAGTTCTGTTTCCTGGCCCAGCTGTGTCCATCTCTGCAGAAGGACAGAGGATTTCCAGGATGCTGTTGGTCGCAGGAGTAGGGGAGGGGGCTCAGAGCTGTGGTTCCACACACCAGTCGTGCTGCTGCTGCTCTGAGGGAAAACCATCTTTTCTGTTGACAGCACTTTGTACTCGCAGGCAAGGAAAAAATTGTTTGGGTTGAGCAAAATGCTTCTCTGCCATTGCCAGTAAAACACCCGGAAACCAGGGGGATGGAGAGAACAGATCTAATGGCATAAAGCGTGGAAGTCTCTTTTATGAGTCTCATGGTCTTTTCCAATCACTGTCAGCCTTTAAGAAATGTTGTGAGTGCTCTAATTGGCTGTGATGGGGAAGACAGAAGATTCCTTCTGCATGTGAAAAGGTGATGTACTAAAAATGATTCAACATTTTGTTTTGTCAAATAGTTCATCAGTGCTGTCTTGCTTTTATTGAGAAAATATGCAGAAAGCACTTTAGAAGCAAAACTGTTGAACCTGCCAGCTAACTGCTTGACTTTGATTTGTAAATGCCCTGTGAGCAGTCCCCAGAGGCTGTGGCATGGCAGGACTCTGCAGCCAGGGCAGAGTTGGAGGAGGACATGCTGGAGCCAGGCAGCCAGGAGAGGAACTGTTCAGACCCCAGATCCAAGATGTCACCACCTCGAAGTCCCATTTCTGAAAGAATGCAAATAACTTGTTGTTGGCAACGTGCAGACAGATCCTCTTTAGACAGCTGTACTTCAAATGCCAGTGATAGAAATCAGTATTATTTTACAATGAGAAGAAAATTTGCTCTTAGCTTGCCGTCTTTGCTTCTATCTTTCAGAATGTCTCAGAGTGTATAGAAGGCATTTCCTTTTGTGTTTTGTATTTTCCTTCCTCAGCAGTCCAAGTGTCATAACTGTTAAATAGCCCTGAAGGGTTCTTCATAGGGCAAAATCCCAGCAATAATGTCACCTCAGGTGGGCACAAGGAAGGGGTCTGAGGTTCTGCCACTGTGCTTACAGAGAGTACCCTGGTCTTGTATCTCTTTCTATAGCAAACCTCTTCCACTGTTCACTATCTGTCATGAAAATCAGTTTTCCTTTCTCTGAAAAAAAATTAATACAAGTAAAATGTCGACCTTTTCGCTGCTTATCGAACATTAGAAACACTGGGCTGTTTGCTGATGGTGAACTTCAGTAAATTTTGGTGCACTAATCTTGAGAAATTAATACTTTGCTGTTTAGGTTTTTTGGGACAGGAATAAACTATTTATAAGCTGGTTGTAAGCAATATAAACTTAGTATTTCTACAACAGCTTGTCCAGAAAAACATTCTTAAATGCCCACTTACTTTAGCTTCTGCCGTTGCTTGTGAGCAATAGTGAGGCTGAAGGATTTTAAATTGGAATGGGAAGTGTAGTATTGGCATATACAATAATTTGTTTTAGGTTGTGTAAATGCTTTTTAATAAAGGGATTCACTCAAAGGAGGTTTGAAGATCAGGTCCTTCTGAGTTTTCTATGCACTTGGATTCAATTTTCAGAGTTCAGGAGCTGCTGAAGACTTTAAACGACTTCCTGAAATGGGAAGGGAATATCAGCTTCCACGGGAAGTTCCCTGGCTGTAGCACAACCACACCCCAGCCACACGCTCTCCGCTCAGTCTGGAATTGTCACCTTTGCAAAGAGCCTGAAGTGACCAGGTGGGGTGGACACGTGTTGGTCATTGAGTCACTGACTGCAGCACCTACTACTCTTAACCATAAGCAAGAGGAGTAAAAAGAACAGGACCCAGAACCTGAGCATGTCCCTTTGCAGTGTAGGATATCTGCCGGTGGCTCCAGGCCTGATTTTGCCCAAGGGAGGATGCCAAAAAAAGATTCCAGCTAAGGCTTCTCATCCAGCACAAAATTAATTCAAGATAAAACTGTGTGTGTAATTAATAGCTCCCGAAAGTTCTCTTAGATGTTTTTATATTTCTTATTAGTTGCATTTGTTAGAACTTGTCCTTATTTGCCCGAGTTGGACAGACAGTGAACGCGTCAGACCTGTGTCCCTGGTGTGATGGTGCCCCTGCCCTGCACCCCCAGATCATTTTGCATGTGGCTTGTTTCTGTCACGTGTCTCCAAAAATACCATCTCAGCCTGCATTTCCCCAGGGCACTGTCAGATCTTGTCTAGTTCCCCTGTGCTGTGATGGTCTTTTTTTTTTTCCCCAAAAAAGAGAATCAGACAGATAAAAGCCGAAGTTTCCCACTTGGGCACAGCCAGCCTGCCTCTGATGGCCACGATGGAAGCAGCTGGGCTGGAGATGCAGTGCTGTTCTTATCACAGTATTTGCTACTTCAGTCAAGTCTCCACTAAGACCAGCTCAATAATCCTTTTTTTGTGCAAAGCTTCCTCAGATATAAACGTATTTCAATCTCAACCTTTCTTCATTAGCCTCTGCCTGATCCGTTCAGTCTCAGACCCCAAACAGCTGAGACAACCAACACAGACATTAATGGTCCCTGCAGCTTTGTATCTGATTATCCATTGATGTTGTAGGAGACATGATTAAAGCCTTCAAATAAAGTTGCAGCTAAATCCTGTCATAGCCCAGCCCATTATTTTTTTGTTCTCTATTAGGATTTTAGGCATTTCTTTGACGTATTTTTATTGCCAGATTAGGAGGAAAACACTTGACTTGTTTGCAGCATTCTCATTATATTGTCTTTCTAACATTTCTGAAAGAGAATAAATATAAAATGCTTCTGTGTATTGTGTCATATTTCAGTGTGACAGTAATATGGTTTTCCAGCTCACAGTTCTTCTCACTGTGTGGTGACAGTCAGGAAGCCCTTGCACAGGGGAAGTGAAGTGGTGGCACAGGCTGAGGGGGCTGCAGGGGTCGATGGTGTACAGGGACCCAGGTAATGCCTGTCCTGTAGGTTGGTTGCATTCCACTAGAGACCCACCTGGGCAGTGTTGGTTTAGAGCACCAGCCTGTGGAGTCGGAGCAGCCTCTTGTACCACTTTTCCTCTTACCAATTGCCCACTTACATCAAGGTCATTGGGATGCTCTTCCCTTACCTGAGAGTATGGGAGTCTGGCTTTTGTGTGGAGCTTGTGTCACCCAGATCTGCTCTCAGTAATCCCCTGCAGCCTTGCAGACTGTTCCCATATTTACAGGTGCCATTAGACCATCCATCCGCAGAGCTCGTGCTGCCCTGTTTGTACCCAGCTCCAGAGGGGACACCTCCCTCCGTGTCCCTTTGAGGTTAGCTGGTAGAGATGAACGTGGGAATTCTTCCCAGTGAGAATCCCTGTATCCTGTGTACCTGGTTGAGCAGAGTTTGCTTGAGCTGTGTTACCAATTTTTTTGTCATTCAGAGCATCCACAAGAGCAGCTTCAGAGCAGCACCCACACTGCATGGCTTCTGTCCTGAAAATCAGTGATTTCTGCTCAACCTTGCTTCTACCCATCACCTGAAATACCTCGCAGGTCTCCAGAAGACCCTGGAGATTATTCTGGAGTATTCAAGCTGATGACACAGCCAGGCTGTGGGGGTCTTTGTGGTACAGGAAAGCGATGGGCAGGACTAATGGGGAGTGGGATGCACAGGATGCCCAGCTGGATTATCCTGGTCATCATCCCAGGAGAGGTTTTATGGTTGATGGGCTTTGGAAAGGTCGTAATCCCATCAAGGATCTGGTACATACTCTGGGCTCAAGTTGTTCCCAAGAGAAAGGGATGATGTTTTCCTCCTGCATTTCACAACTTTGCCCCTATACAGGCAGCATTCCTCCAGTACTCTTCTCACCCAGGCCAGGGTGATTAAGCACTTAAATTGATTAATCAAATTTCTTGTGATGAGAACTACTGTCATTCATTAATCTGAATGGGATTATAAATAAGAGCTGGCAGAGAGGGGAGACAAACATGTTGACAGATAGACCTGCTGCTTTGAATACAAATCACACCGCTGCATCTGGAGGGTCTGAGCTCCTGGCAGCCTCAGGATAGAGCTTCCCTAAAGGTAAAATTAGACTGAGATTAAAGTATCCCCGTATTAATAAAGAAATATGCATTTATGAAGAGGCAGGCACTGCGGGGGGGTGTGGGGCTGCATACCAATGATCCTGCAGTGGGCTGGCTGTGGGTGTTGCTGCTGTGGAAGCATCAATCCCCTCGTACACCGATTGCTGTCGCTAAGCCAATGTCATTAGGAGATTCATTTGTAACAGTTAAAACCTTGCAATCTTTGCAGTGACTTCAGAACCCCACAGAGGGAAAACAGGGTTTGAAAAAGAACCCATTAAACATTTAAATATTTCATTAAATATTGAACATTTCAAAAATTGCTTTCTAACGAGTCTCAAGTAAACAGAACAATATTTGTTAACTAAAGCCACCAGAAATGACAAGGTCCTGCAATGCACAGGCTGTGTAACCTCTCTTCCCTTGCTCAGCCATCACATGAGAGCCCTTGGCTCATTCTAGGAATTGTTATCTGGGTATGGCTGCTGGTGGCATTGAGGGCATGTGGAGGGTTTGAAACATGTCAGGCAAAGAGCTGATAGGATTAAAACCAAAATCTCTGCACCAGGCTGAGTGCCTGCACAGCGGGCTGTGCCCGGGGCTGCACAGCACTGAGCCACAATGCTGCAGCCAAAAAGGGAAGGGTCGGGTTCTCCAGGGTTTTGAACCACCTAGGAATGTTAAGAATGTTTTTGGGATCTGCTGTCAGTACCAGGGACTCCTCACCCGACCTGGCAAACCGTAAGCAATCACTTAATTTCTGTTGACGTGTATAAAAGGCGAATGTTGCCAACAGAGCAGCTTAGCCCAGGCTGAGATCTGAGCACGTGGTTTTTTACTTTGCTGAATCAAAGTTACTATTTACGGACGTCAGAGGAAAATCCAAACCTGTCTAATATTTGTGTTTTGTTAAGATGAGGACTGAGAAAACACGTTTAGCAGCATTTTAATTGAAGATTTGCAGCAGTAATGGGAAATTTTGGATGCCTCCCTATGTTATGACACTATTTAAGTCAAAACAAGAGCTCTATGGGCAGCCTGCCGGCCTTGGGGATTCCCCAGGGTTCAGGCAGAGTTACACCTCCCTGTTTTGAAAAGCTGAACTGGGGCCAGCCTTCATGGGGAAACATGGAGGTCTCCTGTGGCATCCTTGCCAGCTCAGCATTGCTGTGCCCCACGAGAGTTGTCACAAACCTGCACCTCCACTGGCACAGCCAAGCCCCGTCAGGCCCTCCCCGGCTGCATCTCGCTGCTGGGGGAGGACAAGGAGGATTGATGGCACGTGGCTCCCTGTGCGTGGTGCTGGCATCGAGTCAGGGGTTTATAGCAGCACATTGGCTTTTCTGGGTGAATCCTGATTAACGGAGGGGCAGGAGCTGCGCTGTTTCCCAGCCCCCAGAGCTGACAGGGGCGAGCCTCAGCTGATGTTTAAATGGATTTGGAACTTGTCTGTGGCTCTAGCATCCCCGTCCTGAAGGAAGGACCATCTGCTGCAAGATAACCCAGTCTCAGAAGGCACTCACTTCAGGTCTGTTTGAAAAGAGAGGTGACACACAATATTTGAGGGGTTTCCCCCACGGTTGCTAATTTGGTGGCCAAGAGGCAGCTCCCAGTTTTCAGCTGCCTTGCTTTTACAGCCAGACCCGTGCCCTCTCAGAGCATCAGCAGAGAATGTTGTGGGTGCTGGTTACAGACACAGTGCTGCCACTGCCAGCAGTGTGCTACTTACTGATGGAAATTGGTGAGGAAGCTCAGGAATGGTTGGTGTAATTACAGAGGGAATTACAGTGGCAGCAGCACTGGGGTGTAACAAGGAGGCAATGAGCTGCTGGGCTGAGCACATATTGCCCAACACCACCGTGGAGCCAAGGAGCAGAGGGCATGGTCCTATGGTCCTTTTCCCCCAGTAACCTGCACAGATCCTGCTTACAATGTTTGCAGGCTTGCCAGGGTGTTAGATGTTGAAGCCTTACACCAGAAAATTACTCAAGTATATTTTAATAATTTACAGCCACAGGTCTTACATGATTTGTTCTCTAAAGATTGATTTAGCTTCTTATTAAGGGAATTGGGAATTCAGTGTGAAAATCTGAACAAAATCTAGGCGGTTTTTAGTTTTTTTTTTAAAATATCCACTAGTGTAACTCACTGGGGAGAAGAATTTCAAAGCCTGTCCAATCCTATCTTGAATTTTTGATTCTTCTGCTTTCCTATTTCCATTCCCAAGGTGTGCTTGTTAAGGAAGAACACCTCAGCATTATTGTATTATTTTTAAATAAGCCACAATCACTGTAAGGAGCTCAGGATAAAAAAATCCACTAATAATTTGATTTTTTTATTCCCCCTCCCTGCCTCCAGTTTTTAAAAATTTGGTAATGCCAGATGTGCACTGCATACAAATGGCAGGGTGGGCAGCTGTAATTGCACACTCTCCCCAGGGCCCAGAGAAGGCCTTTTCTCTTTAATTACCCCTCGACTTGTAGAGGTATGAGCTGCAGTGGAGCTGCCAGGGCCGGGCTCTCCGGCAGCAGTGGGAGGGCTGCACAGGAGGTGCCCACAGGCAGGGGTGGGTGTCGCATTCCAGGGATCCCCCCATGGCAGCAGGACACGGTCTGTGCTCAGGGCTCCCTCGGCCGCACACACTGGGGCATCTGCAGGGACAGGGACGTGCTCCCAGAGAGGTGACAGGACCACACCACGTGGGCATCCCGCTCCCAGCGTGGCAGTGGGTCAGAGTGCTCCCTGCAGGGCAGTGTCCCTGTCCTGCTGCTCAGGGCTCCTTCAGGCTCAGGCTGATGCCCCACGGGAGGGGATGGTGGCTCTCATCTTAGGCCCTGTTCTCTACACAGCAGTCGATGAGCTGCTGTGGTGGCATTTCTCCTTAGACAGCTCAGAAATGCCTTTTCTCTTCTCCTGGAGATTTTGTAAACTTAAAAGAGAATCATGAAAAAAAGTGTTCTCCCCTGTCCAGCCCATTAATTCAGCCTGCTCAGGACAGAATTAACCTTGGCAAGCCTTGCAGAGGAGAGAGTTGTTCTAACCTTAAAAATCTGCTGATTAAAGCTGGTTTCAGGAATTCGATTTCACTTAATGCGTTGGCTGAGCGCCCAGCCTGGCATTAACATCTCCACAGACACACAGGCCTCCACAGCTTTTACCTCCCCACTAAAGAATAAATAAAAAAATAAAAGAAAACCCAGATAATGAAACCCCTGTTGCCTGTTCTGAGCAAGAATTCATTTTAAAGACAGCTTTACTAAAGGCATTACTCCTGCCCTGGTTACCTGTGTGCTCCAGCCAGGCAGGGCAGTAATTCCGCTCTCCTCAGTAGGTGCAGGGTGGTGTCCAGCCAGCCGGGTGCTCGGTGATCCTGAGCTGTTCTAGGCTAGGGATTCATCCCACGCCAAAGGCAGGGGTCAGCGGGGCCAAGTATAGGGAAATCACCTCTATGCCCTCCTCCCCTTACCCCCCGTGTACCGAGCCACAGGGCTGCAGACTTTGTGTCATCCACAGTGCTTAACTCATTAACCTTGAAAATCCTCCAAAACAATGACACTCAGATTTCCTGCTTTCCATTTATATCCTAAAGGGGTTTTATATGCCTTTTTATCCAAAAATTAATGTAGTTTTTATTGCTGCCATCACTCATTTTGCCTACACTCCATGTGTGCTCCCAGGGTCTGTTCCTCCCCTGCAGTGTGTTTCTCCGACACTGTGGATCTCTCGGTGCCCGTGGGGACAGTCCCTGCCATCTCTCTGAGGTCAGGAACTTGCTCAGTGTGTGGGTCTCCTTCATCCCAGCTGCCCAAGTTAAAACATCCAGCCTCTACACATCAATCCATAGTCAGATTCTCATGTCCTGTCACCATGGAGAAAAAAAAAGAAAAGAAAGATTTAAGAAATCCCTTCTGTATTCTGAGTGCTTTGTGAATTCTGTGAATCGTTAGGATTTTTTAAGGGTTTGCTGAAATGTTGACAACTATTTTCTTGGAGGTGGGAGGCTTTTGTGTGATTCA
Organism: Corapipo altera; assembly: GCF_003945725.1. NCBI lineage: Eukaryota > Metazoa > Chordata > Aves > Passeriformes > Pipridae > Corapipo > Corapipo altera. The sequence goes on from NW_020885050.1 coordinate 193,419, forward strand.
TTATTGACAGCTCCAGAATTAGCCAGGAGGCAGCTCTGGAGAGGCAGGGCAGTGCTCCTGCCTGCTGTGCACCACAAGCTGCACCGAGCCCAGCATTGGCACTTGTTGGGTTTTGTTTTAATCAGAGGAAGTTTTAATCGACTCCACAGCAAGTCAGGGTGGGAAGCAAGTTGGAGGATGCTGGAATATATTGATATATATTGCACAAGGTGCTATGGATGTCTGTATTGGCTGTGAAGGTGACTCCAGCTGCTCCAGACTAGCTTTCCCACCCTCACTGGGAAGCAGGTTGGACTGGGAGATGCTGCACCTCCCAAGCTGCTTTCCTAAGAGGGGAGACCAGCTCTGAGTCAGCAGAACCAAAGGTTACAGACCTTTCCATGCAGCCCCCAGCCTGTGAGCCAGGAGTCACTGTCAGGGATTATCCACACAAAAGGCAGCGGCTGTTCCCCATCTGAGGGGAGGGATTTAAATGTTAAGCTTTTCTTTGGATTATTTTCTGCAGGGCTTTTTTCCCCCGCTCTGTTTTTCCTCCCTGCACTTCTGTGTGTGGAAGGTACCCTTGAAACATTTGAAAGTATTACTAATCTTTGTCATTTCAGTTTTAAAAATAACTCAGTGATAGCAGCCAGCAGTCCTTAAATCCTGTTTAATTCAGGCCAGCCTTGCAAGTGGTGATCCTGGGGAGGGGAATCTGCCATAGCCTTCTGTGTACTCGCCAAGTGCACACATCCAGAGGCACTGCACCCCTCTGCACTCGGGTGTCTTTGAAATTAAAACCAGTTTTGTGTGTTTGGGTTATGCTGGGCTTGGTTTCCAACTGAAAAGTTTTAACATACTGGAAATTTGATTTTTTTCCTGAAGAAAGAATTCCTTGGCCTTGCTGATTTTAGTTAATCAGAGAAGCAGAGCTTATTTAAAAAAAAAAAAAACCACAACAAAACAAACAGAAAAGAAACAACCTGTATTTTGGCATTTTGCTGTCTAAAATATCTGGCAGCAGTTTTTTCAGTTTACAAACACAACGTTTTCAGTTGAAATACCCAGGAGATAAACCATGGAAAAAGAGATGTAGGGGTTGTATTTGTCAAAAAATCAAAATAGGTTGGAGCGAAGATTCGAATGCAGCCCCAGACCCCCGTCGGTGTTGGGGTGCCGAGCGCTGCCGGAGCCTCCATTGCTTCTGGCTGCTGCAGGGTGACTGTGCTTGGGCAAAGGCAGCAGGGGGGAGGCTGTCAGGGAAGGGGTTCTGTGACCTGTAGCAATGCTTAAAAACACACGTTTGGGTGCCACAATCCTGTGTTGTGTGTTACCAGCCCCGACCATCAGCAGGACCTTGTCTTTCGTGGCGGGTCATGCACTGCCACCCCCTCCCCAGCACAGCCTCTCAGGCAACGGTTCCTTCACTAACCTGACTCTGCTTTCTCTCTTTTTGTGTCCCCAGTGCCTGTATGGCTGCTACGTCCATTCCTCCATCATCCCCACGTTTCACAGAAGGTGCTACTGGCTTCTGCAGGTAGGATGGCGACGAGTTCCTCTCTCCCGGGTCACCCAGGCGAGCCCCTGTGGCCGCGTTCCTTCAGCCGCTGCCGGGGTGCTCAGCATCCCACGTTCCACTGCTTGGGGGATTCTGTTTGTCTGAAGGGGAAATGGGTGTTCTTAGTTGTATGTCTCTGTTTAGAGAGATGATATATTTTCTCTAGAAATAGAGAGCTGATGCCAGGTCAGACATTCCCTAAACATGGATTCTGCTCAGGTGAGACTTCCTGGAGGTTTTTGGTTGTGTTGTTCCATTCTGAAGTGAGGCAGGAGCTGGGAAGCCAAGTGCTGTACTGGCATGCCATGGCATAGGAGAGAGATCAGCCCTGGGGCTGTGTTTGAATTTGGGGAGAACCATGGGGCCAGCCTTGCAGTGGATCTGCTCTCCTCCAGCGAGGAGTTTAGTCCCTAGGGAGACAATCAATGATTTTTCTTCTGGCTGTTGTGGGAACAGCGAAGTCCCAGGAGTCAAGCTGAGTTTTCCTCTTATTTACACAGTGTTTGGACAGCTTCCCTGGGGCTGAGTGGGTTGTGCTCAGGGTCACGTGTGGGAATTTGCCCAGGTGGTGTTTGCTGACCCTGTCTTTGAGGAGCTGTTTGTATTCTTGGCTGGTTACCATGGTGTACAAAGTGGAAGCAATTTATCTTCTTTTGTTAGAAATCGGCACTTGATGCATATTGTAATAATACTGTTTTAAAGCTTAAACTCTCATGGTCCTGAAAACTAACAGGTCTGAGGAAAGTGACATCTGTTTCTAGAAGCAAATGGAAAATAATCCTTTTTTCCCCCGGTTTTGTAATTGCACTTTCATAGTAAAAAAGAAGACACTGCTGCTGTCACTGGGGCAGGACAAGACACCTCATGACCTCCAGAGGACTGTGCCTGCACCACGAATATAATCGAAGGGAACATGCAGCAAATGTCACTGTCCTCTGTGCTGTCTGTGTGCTCTCAGCTCCATTTGCACCCATAACATAGAAATGCCACATGCAAGGAAAGAGGAGATGCTTGGCTGCAGTGGTGGGAGCAGCACTGCACCTCACAGAGCAGAGCTGTGGCTCCTCTGAAAATACAGTGTGACCATGTTGATCTTGCTCTCTTATATGCTGGTCAGGCTGTGCTTGTACCCCCTGAGAGGTCCTCTCCTCACAGGTCCCCTCTCTTACCTTCAGTTGCGAGCTTTGTGTTTCTTCTTTTGTTGAGTGCTCCCCAGAAGTGTTGCTGGCCCTGGCTGCTCTGGCTGGTAGCCAACATGTTAGCCAGCATCTCTCTGGTGGGTTGCACTAAAGCAGTATAAGATCTCTGAGCTGTACCCTGGGGTCTGACCCCTTCACATTCACAGGGTGTGCGTTGATGTTTAGTCGTCTTTGCACTGGTGATCACTTTGGATCAGGAGGAGTGGATGGGAAGTACATTTCTTAGAAGCCTATTTATAAAATGCACTGCCGGATGTCTCACTGTGGCAGTGGTAGACTGGTATTCCTCTACAAGGACACATTGTGCCTTCTCTGTGGGAGGAAGAGGGGTCTGTGATTCATGACAGCATCTCCCAGGCATAAACGGGCATCCTTCAGTCATGTGCTCAAGGTTATTCAGCTGGGAGAAAGGAGCTGGCCCAGAATAGATGATGCTTTTCTGTTGTCTGCACAGTGTTTGTGTTCAGCTCCATGTTGAATTCAGGGGGAATGAGACCAGAGAGGGAGAAGGTGTTTTGTTTATCTACTTCAGAGGCTTCCACTTCTACACCCCCCAGTAAATGAGTTTGATACTCCAAAACAGGTACAGCCAGGGCAATGTTTAACATTAACCTCCAGCAACATGTTTGACTTTTTAATTCACAGAGGCACTTAGGTGCCTTGCCCTTTTTTTAGAGAGACATTCAGCACTTTCCTGGGACACATAGTGCTCTGCCTGTGAGCCTCTGGTCAGTGGGGAGTAAATACAGTTAGTCTGCAATGCTGCCTGTGTTTTATGGGATGATCTTCCTCCAAATCCTATTGTCAGGTTAGATATCGATTAAAAATCCCCATGCAATTGTTCTTGATCTTTTCTGCCTCAGATTTTCAGTGTAAAGGCCAGGACTCCCTCATGCATTTACACTGCGCCGTAGCCATTAATTATATGATGGTGTCTGATTTCTTACTTTAAGCAACTTTGTGTTGTCATTTATGATTGACATGACATGCCTGCTCCCTGCGGACTGGTCACAGGGATAAGAAATGAGAACCAGTCAGCTGGAGCTGCACAGTGTGTTTTTCTGTGTCTCCTAAAATTTCTCCCGCTGTCAGCAGAGACCACGATGATGGTGGCTGGGGCAGGCAGTGGGATGGCAGGTCTGCTGCATGGGGCACTGCAGCTGAGGCCTCCTCCTTCTCTCTGTTCTGAAAGGGTTAAACATTTTGAGACATTTCCCATTTTCTTGATAATGGATTTTAAGTGCTGCCTTACCCCAAAGACCTTTAATATTTGTAATAGGTGTTGTAATTGCCGAGCCAGTGTTTGAGTGTTTCTGCAGGAGATGGTCCGGGCCTGGGTGCTGGGAGCCTCTCACATGGATGGTCTCTTGGACATTTGCTCTTGGAGCTGAGTGAAGGAAGCATATCCAAGGTGGTGGTTTCCTCAATTTGCCTCTTGTACTTTTCTTTTGATTTTCTGATCTCTAGAAATGTAAGATCGTGTTTTGAGTGACAGGCAGAGGAGAAGACAGGGCTGAGGACTCGGGTGGCCTCTTCTGTGGAGGACTCCCCAGTAGTACTTAGTTTTTTATCATTTTGCATTACCTGTTCACTTCCAAGAAGATGCAGAACCCTGGCTGTCCGCAGTTCACCGAGCACAGAGCAGTGCTGCTGACACCTTTTTCAGGGTGTGGGTGATGGCAGGTTCCATCTTCTGCAGAGGCTTCAGTGCAGCCGCAGCCCTGAGTGGGTTGGCTTGTCACCAGCAGGACCTGTGCTGCGCCTGTTAGACCTTCAACTTAGCACCAGACTTTGTGTCAATGGAAAAAGAAGAAAAACCTGTGTTTGTACTTGTACTGACTAATGGAGGGAAAATGTGGATTCTGAGACATGGATGATTTTCAAACATTGGCACGCTGAGTAGCAAAATGCAGCATTCCCTTCTGTGTGTTGAAAAGTGGTGCCCCAAGAATGTAAAATTAATCTGGATGCCAGGCTTCTGGGCGGGCTGCTGCTTGCCAAGGTTACAGGGGCAGACTTTGCCTTCACCCATCGACAGAGATGCGTCCCTTGCTCACTCCCACGCTTGTGCCGTGCAGCTGGAGATGCTGAGCTTGTTGGACATCATGTTCCATCCTGCCTTTAGCAGGTGCTGATATCTTCTTTAGTACTGGTATTCAGGTGCTGCAGGGAAGGGAAGGAATATATTTTTTAAAAGTGTTACCCTTTTTCTTAATTAAGAAGTGCATAAACTATGCTATAGGATCATGCTAAAAATTTACTGTGAATTTAGACATCTTGGCCAATTGGACAAATTAAGAGTAACAAGCCTTGGAGAGCAGTATGTCTGCAGAGAGCTGTTTCATGTGGTATGCACATTAACTGCTTGCTGAATAGTTCAAAGTTGGTGCAGAAGAATGTCAGTAGCACTGCTCTGGCAGGTGAGCCAGGGGAAGTAGAGCAGGACACAGACTGAGCTGGGCGGGCACAGGGAGACATCAGAGCCCTGTGGAGCCCTGTTGTAAATCCAGCATTTGCAGTAATTGCTGAAATGTGATAATCTGGTTCTCTGGGAGCCAAGGGGAAACTGCATTTCATGTTTATTGCTTGCACATTCACAGGATGCTTGCAGCAGCCATGGCAGTCATGGGATGCTTTCCTGCAGGATAGGAAATGGCAAGGAAAGGTCAGGGACATCAGCAGTCATGCTTGGGGTAATGTCCAGGCAGGATGTTTGTCCTGGAAGGAGCAAATGGGGGATGCTGAAGGGGACACTGGTGTTGGACAATATTCAGGTAGTGGTCTTTAATTACTTTTCCTCCAGTTCTGTGTGCACCAGCTGTGCCTTGGAGAGTATCTGTAAGCACCAACTGAATATCAAAAGTTTCCACAGTATTTTCTCTTTAAACTGTTTTTTCCTGGATTCTTCCTTCTGATACACTTGAATATTCAGCAGTTTGTTACTATGAATGTCTGCACTGATGCCTGATGCTCCCTGAGTGTTCCCTTCCTGAAACACATTTTGTCTGAAATGGGCAGAAAGTATCAAGTCCTGAAACTCAGTTAAAACATTTTACATGGCATCTGTCACTGTCCTGCAGAAATTTGGTGTTCATTCTGTATTTTTTGCCTTGAATTTTCAATTATGTCCTAAACAAGAGGAAACCCTTCCCATTTCTTTTTGATGGCACCCCATCAGAGCAGCGTTTCCCTCTCTGATCACTTGTGCTGCGCTGCATCAGCAGCATCTCCTGCATCCCTGGCTGGAGCAGCCACAGACAGCTCGAGGGTTTGGGACTTTTTCAACATAAATTGGAAGCATTACAATCTCATAAAAATTCTCAATACTTTTGCTTAGTAGTGGGTTTTTATATTTCATTTGGGTGAAATAGAAGTGACTGGGCAATAAAGCACTGAGGATGCTGCACTGCACGTGGGCACTTAGATGTGTCCTGTGTGTTGGGGGGTTGGGGTGTGAGCGAGGCCTCAGCACAATGAGCCTGTGTGTGTTTGCTAACAGGATTATAAACTGTTGCTGCTACCCTGGCATGTTTTCCCAAGGTGGGTTTTAACCTGTATGATGAAATTAAGTGTGTATAGAAGTGTAGCAGAGCATGGCCTGGGGTGCCCAACCACTGCCAGTATGTCTGTGTCTCAAGCATGCCCGTGATCCAGGGGGCTGTTCCCAGAGCAGACTTGTGCAGCAGCTTTACCTCCCTCGGGTTCCTGTTCTCACTGCCCTGCCTGCATGTGGAACTGTGCTGGAAAGGAGACAGTGAATGTGGGGGGAGCACATGGCACTGCCAGGAGTGCAGAATGGTCTTCTGCATCCATTTCACTCTGAGCTGCAGCAGCAGAAATGCTTTTGGTACCAGACATTGTCAGGATGCAGCAGTCAGTCCCCTTTTGTCATTGTTGGGCTTCACAATGCACGAGCATTTTCAGAGAATGAGGAAGTTGTGGATACCCTTTTCCTGCTTCCTTAACATGCCTTTGACTTGATCTCTCTGAAGGATGCTCTCTTCTTTCCCTCCTTTCATCTTCTCCTCCGCTCTTCTGAGGTCACCGTGCTCATTGCTGTGTCTCTGCTGCCTTGCAGTCACCAGAACAGCCGTGTCTCAAGACTTCCCATCACGTTTTCCAGGGATCATTAAAGATCTGAAATACTCCTGGAATCGGTGGAGCTGTGCAAAAGCTGTTGCTCAGTCCAGCTGAAATCAAGGGTTCTGTGAACTCTTTTGTAATAATTGTCTGCTTTCATTATTTTGATTTTTTTTGATCATATGTCTAACATATGGCTCCTGAAAGTGAATTTCAGAGTAACCATGTAGGAAAAGCTCCTGTCCTCCCACCTGTCTCCTTCCCAGGAGCAAAAGGTCCTGTGCACTGTGCTCCATAATCACCCTGTGAGTGTCAAAGAGAGCACAGCCCATGTGCCCATGTGCTGTTGGAGAAAGGACAAACCCCAGAGACCTGTTGGCATTTGCAGCCAGTTTTGTCCACGAGACTGTGGAAAGAAATCAAGATGTTGCTTTCCTGAAAAACATTTTCTGTGACAGAAGTCTGTGGTACATGACACTGAACTGTGGCTTGGGCTGGGCTGTACCCTGTGTCAGCTTGGATCCCTGTGAACCAGAGATGGTTGGACCTCTGCAGGGTGGATGAAGTGGGGCTGTGAGAGCAACAGTACTAACCCTCTGCTGATGTTACAGTAAAGGGGAGGCAAAGAGGATTACAAATGAACTGGTGTGTCAAAGGCTGGAAACATTTTAGCAGGAGCACTTTATCTTTTATAATGTTTTATAAATTATTTATTAACATTCTTGCTGCATTTTCCTGAGAAATTGGGTAGAAGAGCAGAATGTATAGCCAGCAGATTATATTCCAGAAGGAAGACGCCTGTGATTAAAAAACAATTTCCAACCCTTTCAAATACATAACTTTATTTTAGATGAGCAGGCTGCTATTTTTGTATCACTCTCCACCATTTTAAAGAAAATCCCATATTTGTTCTCTAGATATATGAGGAGACTGACGTTAATGCAAGCAAACTAAAAAGCAGTCAGAGTGCTTTAGTTGTTGCTTAAATAATCTGTTGTCATTTATAGAAGAGATGCGTTTCCCAAAGTGCTGGGGAACGTGCCTGGGTTGCTGATTGAGAGGAGTTCTGACAGGGGTGACAGGGAAAAAGGTGACAGGGAAAAGGCCAAAACTTGGCTGACTCCCACAGAAAGGGAGAGCAGGTTTTGTGCTTTTGGCTCTTGGTGGAAATGGTGCCCTGTTTTTCCCGGTCATCTGACCTGGGGGAGGGAAAGCAGAGGCTTTGTCCCTTCTGGGTGGCCGCAGCCCTGCCAGGTGCTGTGGCGTGGCATGGCATGGCATGGCTGGAGCAGCCACACAGTGGCTCCTGGTGCCTTGTCTGGCAGCTCGGGGTGGATATGGCATGGGGCCTGCATGAACAGGAGCACCTGCCCTACCCAAAATGGGTTTTTCCCCTCTGACTACAAAGGGAACTGACAGCAGGGTTGGGTCGGGGGCACCTGGGGATCCTGCGAGAAGCCTGCTGCTGCTGGGAAACATCAACAGCTCAGCAGGGCCACGCAGAAGTGGCACAACTGGAAACAGGACTACTTGTGCTCCAGCACCCACCCCGCTGTTCTCCCAGGAGGACCCAGAGAGCAGGACTGTCATCCCTCTGATTCTACTCCGGCTCAGTCTGGCGATGCTGTCACCGAGACATTCTCACAGCGGGGATTGCAGCCATGCAGCAGCACAACTCAGCTGGAAATTAAATCAAACCACAGGCTCCAAGACACTTATTAATATGCTCTGTATACTGAGGATTAGGCTTTTGGTGACACTTAAATTGAATTCTAATGCTATTTTGAAATATATAATACACTGAATTTAGTTCACCTCAGGTTTGAGTTAATGGTTTATTAAATTACGCACCTTGCAGTAGCGAAGCTGTTTCCTGGTGTAGGACACCAAGCCTTGCAGGAACAATGCAGAGATTCTGCTGAGCTCATCCACATCCTCCCTGGTCAATTATTAGGTCTGCAGGTGTCAGTGAATGTATTATACTGCTGGCTGGAGTTTCACCCTCACCGAAGAGGTATAATTGGGGCTTGAGTTGGGAATTCTGTAGTGAAGCAAATTACAGTTTGAGTTTAGAGATCTGGAGTTCGTTCTGGCGTGGGCAGCAGAGGACTTGAAGCAGATGCTGCCAAGACTGAAGTCTCTCTTTCTAATGCAGGATATTTTTTTCCTCTAATACTCAGTGTTTTGGCCTGCAGTGAGTTACCCTCTGTATTTTATCTAAGGCACACTTTTTTAAGTGTTTTGGATAAATCACTTCCCAGGTGCCTGCGGGTTTGAATGCTCTTCTTGCTGTCCTCTGCCTTTGTGAGCATCTTGCTTATTACCCCAGTTGCTTTTATTCTCAGGATAATCTTTTATTTCTGAAGGAGTCTCTCTGTACTCCCTTTCTATCGACTGGCTGCCTCAGCTGTCACTGATGACTGCACTGCCCCTGGTTAATGAAGCTGTGGTGCCTCTTCTGTCTCACCCTGTCTCACTGGTATGAAGACTCTCCATCCCTGTCACCTCCTGCAGCTGCCACCTGCATCCTGCCACCTGCACCCCCCTGGGATGCATCACTGCATCCCTCCTGCTGGTGCACACCCATGACGGTGTCTCGGGTCAGACCAACGGATGGGAAAGGGCTGTCACACACATGAATGTATGCGTGGTGCACTACCCTTAGTGAAAGGCAGTAAAGGTTATTAAAACCAGCCCTAAGGTCATGGTCTGCACTATAAAATGCTGTGCCTGCTCTGAGGCCATGGGAATGGTGTGTAGGGACCACAGCCTTAGTCCTCTGTGAGATTATGCAATGGTTTCCTTTAGTATATTAGTGAAGGGGCAAAAGCCAGTAAAGAATGACCGACCTAAATGGCTTTTGCTCCTGAACAGGCGTCATACCTCAGGGGATCATTTTCTACGTCAAGGAAAAAGTGCACAGTTTGTCTTATCATACATTTGTTTCCGTTAAATGTCAGCTTTGCCTCCCCTCCTGGCGCAGCCGCGAGCCGTGTGTCGTACGGCGTCTGCCGGCTGCTCTGCTGGTTGGCCCTTGGCAGCAAAGGAAGCACGACAGTAAAATAGAGGCTGAGGTTTTTATCAGTTTAATCACTGTAAAATGGGATGGTCTCTTCCCAGGAAAGGAGATTTCCCAATAATGTAACCAGGACAAAGTAAGTCTGTTGTATTCAATGTGTCCTCACGTTGTCCCCATTGTCATATGGCAGAATGGAACGACTGTTCCAGTTGTCCCCACGGCCCTGGCCAGAGGGACAGCACACAGGCCCCTGCTCCCCGCTGCCCTTTGCTGGGCGCTCATGACAGTCACCATCTATAATTCAGTTGAGCTGTTGTGCTTTCTGCTGGAAAAGGGAGAGAGAAGGCTGCTGGGATTTTCACCGTTCTCCATTTATCTTTGTTCCTGGCACTCTTCAAAAGCTGTCATCAACGGCTCCATAATCACAACCTTTATTTCCAAACGCAGAACACTGGTGTTTATTCCTCTCTACACTTGAGCCACTTTCTGTAGGGATTTTGCTGTTTCTAAGACACAGTGCTGGTGTCTGGAGTGTTCCTGAGAGCAAGGACCTGGTTGGGTTGGTTCAGCCAAGCATCCCCATGTGCTTCAACCCCTGTTGCCCAATACAGAGGCACTGTCATTGTCTGGTTTTATAGTGTCCCCACACAGATATTTAATGCTTTGGGGAGCCTTTGACTTTCTGAAACAATCAGATTCTGCTCATCTCATGCTTTTGCATTTCCTGCACCTATCCCACTGGGAATTTGCCTTACGTGCACAGTGTAAAAGTTTGTAGGAAAAGGAATCCCCACAGAAGATCAATCCCCTCCTCAGCCTGCAGTGAGGAGTGGAGCTGTGACATCAGTTCTATTGTGCATGGTCTGAGTGAGGTGCAGATTCAGCCCTGGCTCCTCCTGCAGTGCTTGGCACTGGCACAGAGAGCTCCAGCCTCAAATGCTGTTGCTCTTTTGGGTTTATTGAACATTAAATCCATCACAAAAATATGCAGAAAGAAAAATGAATGCGACATCCGTTAAGGTCATTGGTTGCCATCCAGGTGATGTGACTGTGTGGTGTGTTCTGTGACACAGAACACGTGTCATGGGCTCGACTCCGAGTCATGCAGCTGTGTCCTCTTTTCATGGAAAAATACAGCAAATACGTCCTATAACCTGCTACCTGTGCAGTGCAGCACTCTGATAAACAGTAATTATAACTATTATGGGATGTCATCTCCCCTGCCATTTATTGACCTTTTCTTCAGTGTAATTTTCTTCTTGGGAGTCCAGGTTACTCAATACCCTGGGAAGAGCAGCCATGTGAGCATCTGGGACAGCACAGCTGCCGAGACCTGCTCAAGTGCTGAAAGGTGCTCCATTTTAGACTTGTTTAATGTTTACATTATGGTAATAAATCTGGAAACCTCTGAGAAAGTAAGGTTTTTTCTGAGTTCACCTTGTAGTCGTCAAGGGAAAGACGTTACAACTGTTGGGCAGTGAGATGCTGCTAAAAGAAATTATCTAAAATAGCTTTTCTGTCTATAATAGCATTTCAGATCCTAGAGCCTTTTCAAGCTCAAAGTGACCCAAAATCACTTGTACAGTGAGAAACAGCATCCTTCAAGGGAACTAACTCCTCATTTTCAGATTTTGTAGAATCAAGCAAGAAATCCATTGCAGATTCAGAAAATAATATGATGAAGTAAGTTTTGGAGGGGCAGCTCTGAACTTGGGTTTTTACAATAGTTTGCTGAAATCACATGAATTCACACCATCAGCTAAGAATATCAATTGCTTTAAAATGTCACCTTCCTCATAGCTTTACTCTACATGAAGCAGACCTGGGCACTGTGTTTAGGCATGGCAAAGGGGGGATAATGTGTCCTACTCGCTGTGACCTTCAGGCAGAGCATCCCTCCCCAGAGCTCCCTAGTGCTGCAGGGACTGGGGCTGTGTGAGCTCCAATTCCCAGCCTGCCACTCGGGTTCTGAGGGAGGAGGATGTGCAGAGGGTTTGATTAAAAAGTGCTTTTGCTTTTTCTCTTGAAGGATGTTTGCAGTGAAAACTGTATGTGAAATTTATACTCCTCTCATATGATTCTGACTGGGTTTAGTGCACAAATTCTCAGAAGAAAATGTATTCAATAAAAATTTGATGTGGAACTATAGCTCAGCAGAATCTTTTTTCAGAAATCCAGCTCTGGGATATTTATTTTGTATCTAGTTTCAGTTTTTGTGCCTATTCCTTCTGCAGATGCCCTCATTAGCCTGCTAACAGCTCATGAAGAGCTCAGCCCCTCTCGTGCCCCATCCTGGCATCCCAGCACTGCCCAGGGCATTCCTGCAGTGCCTGTGGGGAAGGTTTAGGGGAAGGCACAGGTGTGTGGAGTGCTGCTTAGGACTGCTGCAGTTGGCTTTTTCCACGAGCAAATCCTGCCTTTTGTTAGGAGAGCAGAGGGCCCAGCAGTCACTCAGGCTGGGGGACTGAACATACAGCAGGTAAAATGTTGCCGGGCTGATGGGCAGTGATGTGGCCAGCAAGAATGTGGTGTGTTTGGTTTATGACAAGTCTATTGGAAATAGTTTTAGCAGGAAAAGTGCGATAAATCTGGATTTATTCTCATTTGATGCTCAGCATACAGAAGGAGATGCTTCAGGGGCAGTAGGAAAGAAATCTGGGATGGCCACGATGAAAATTGCAGTGTAGAAAATTGCAGCTGAGAGCCTCTAAAGCAGGTGAGTCAGTGCCATGATCCCGGTATCTGGGATGGGTCAGTGCCAGTGTGAAGGGGAGAAGAGATGGAATTCTTTCCAGGCTTCGGAACAAGTGACGGTGATGAGTAAAATCCTCACTGGCCCCTTGATTTCCAGCCCTTGTTCCAAAGGGTTCCTGTTTGTTTTCCAAAATTGCAAGTGAGTGGCAGTTCGTGAGACAGGCCTTTGATTTGTCCTGCTGCCTGCCCTGCCCTGTGCCAGGAGCGGCGTCTTCGGGCAGTGGTGCCCAAGGAGGCAGAGTCACTCTGTAAGCAGAAATCCCAAGGCTGAATCCTGTGTTCAGTGTTTCAGGGTCACCCAGAAGATCTCAAGCAAGTTTCTGGTCTGGTGTACTGCGGGAACACAGATCCTGAGCAGCCGGAGCGGTGCCCTCTGAATCACCTCCTCCTCAATGCATTTGAATGCAGAGCTGGAGCCTTGAGACAACTGAGAGCATTTTCCTAAGGTTTAGTGATAAACTTCTGTCTCCTGTGAGTGAGCAATCTGCTGCTTCGCCACTTTTTTCAATTTAGATGGGAGTACACTGAAGCCCTCTTGCAAAAATATTTATTGGGTCAAGCAAAACTGGAGGGTTTGGGTTGTACTTCTCTAGTAATTTTTTTTCTTTACTTCTAGTGTTCTCATATCAAATTTTCACTGGAAAAGTACTGCCTAGAGGCATGGGAAATGGCATATGGCTTTATGAAATATACTCCTGTGCTAGGATACACCATGTTTTTATTTTGTGACAGTCCAGGATTCAGTGTGTGGCCTAAATATTGTGGCATCCTATTTGATTTTTGAATTGTTGGATGGAGTAGACACTATAGCTCATGGACAACACGACCATTTTTCCCTGTGGTTTACCCTTTTTCTAGATTACTGTCTGTAAGTTTCAAAATGGAATAGGATTCCTCCCTAGTTTATAAATTAGGGCCATATTACATCAGCATCCAGTAATGCTGCTATATTTCAGATGGTGTCAGGGTTTCTATTATAAACCTTATTTTTCAGAAGTTTATAGCTTAACCATAAAAATTTGCTGTGTACTGGGGCTCAGGATGTAACAGCTGCATCTCTGCCATGCAGAGGGTGTGTTTGCACGTAGTTCCTGCAAGCAGAACAAACCACATTTCCTGTGTATGTTTATACATAGAGCTCTGTATAATTGTATTAAAAATCAGTGTAAGTTTATCGTAAGTTTTTATTTTCAAAGTTAATTGCTTGAAAGCCAGGAAATGCCCCCTTTGACAGGAGCTCTGGAATGTTGCCAGAGGGGTGCTGGCTCCCAGTGCCCTGGGAGGCTCCAGTCTGTCGGGGTGATGTCAGGTTTTCTTGAACCAGAAAAATGAGACAGGACAGAGCCTTTTTTGGAGCAGGAGCTAAGTAAGGGATCTGCTGATGGCTTTTGCGAACCTGGAGTGATTAGCTGGGAGCACTGTTAATCTTAAGGGCTGTTCTTACTCACTGAGGGATATCTGGCCCACACAGTAACAGTTGGCCATAAATATCTCTGCTCTACCAAAAGAAACTCTGAGAATGGATTTGCATACAGGCTGTACCTCAGATAATATCTGCAAGCTTACGCGGCTGCGAACGTGTATCATCGGTGGGTTTTCTTATGTTGACATATGAGTAAGATACCAACAGCCTCTTTTAATAGCCCTGCATAATGCTCACACCTGCTGCAGTATAATTTGCTGCATTTCAGCAAATAAGCTGGCTGAAGGGAATGAGGAATGTCATCCCCCAGTGCCGTGAGCTTCCGTCAAAGGAGACGAACTGGGGCTGTTTGTGGCCCGGCGCTGTGTGCAGCCGTCTCACAGCTGTGAGGGTGTCGTTCTGCTTTAGCTCCAGCAGCCACCAGCAGAGGAGCACTTCAGGTTTCCAAATACCCTGATAACGAAGGACACAGATTTGATGCGAATGTCAAAAAACAAAAAAGAAACCCACACAATCTCCAAGTTGGCATGAACCTCACGGCAGCTAGATATCTCTTCTGTGACATTTTGGCTCTCGTTGGCTTTCCATCTGCAGGAGTTTAATGCCAGTGTCAGACAGGCCTATGTTTAAGCTCATGTTTTTCTGTGTGATAAGGCATTCTGACCTTAGTGCCATTGGCCTGCGTTAATTCTCACTCCAAAATTGTGCCTGGTCAGAGTGGCTGGATCAGATCTCTCGGGCACTGTGGTGGAGAGCACAGCACTGGCTGGTTCTGCTTTAAAAGTCGCATTGAATTCCAGCTGGGAGCACATTTTTACCATCATCTCCCCAGATGCTCTGCAGTGTTTCCCATATGAATTCAAACCTGAACAACAGCACACTGTTGGCTGTATAAGATGTCATAACAGGGCACATGGCATTGCATGGTGATAGGGGTGTTGCCCCACAGGTGACTCCCAATCCAGCTCCCTGCAATGTGCACAGAGCTCAGCCATGTTCATGAACACACCTGCACAGTCTCGTTAATTAATATCATGTTTTACATTCCATTTTAATAAAGCCTTTTCATTACAGAGCTTGTTCCCATGGTAGGATAAATTGAAATTCTTTGCAAGAGCATTATAATTAAGCTGTAGCGCAGTGGGGAGGGATGCGTGTATGGGTACAAATTGAAAGAGGAGAAATTTAGGTTAGATAATAGGAAGGCATTCTTTACTGTGAGGGTGGTAAGACACTGGAACTGGTTGTCCAGGGAGACAGTGGATACTCCAACCCTGTCAGTGTTCAAGGCCAGGTTGGAGAGGGATTGGAGGAACCTGATCTAGTGGGAGGTGTCCCTGCCCATGGCAGGGGCCGTTGGGACTGGATGATCTTTGAGGTCCCTTCCAACCAGTTAACATTCTATGATTCTATGATTCTGTGTGTTTTGCTTGGTCAGTGTCTGTCTCAGGGTCTCTGCAGCAAGCGATCCCAGCAGGCTCAGGCAGTGCTCCTCTGCCTTGGGCCTCAGTATTTCTGCCCCAGAGGTACCTCTTTGGGCTTGGGTCATATTTCACAGGCTGGAGAGACAGAAAAAAAACCTCTCCAAGGCAGTCCAAATTAGTTCCCCAATTTTTGGCTCACTGGACCACTGCAGCTCTCAGACGTGCCTGTGGCAGCTGGGACAGTGACAGGGAGGCAGGTTTCATTGCTGAGTTTGGTTCTGCAGGTGATTTATTTACCATAAACTGGAGTTGGGGGCCATTCCAAGGTGACACCACGGTGGGGATGAAGGGGTGAGGGGTCTGCCATAGGGAACCAGTTTGGGGTGTTTGTTCAGTTACCAAAATAACCAAAAGTGGCAATACAGTAGGTGAAATACTTTGTTATTTTAGGTCTGTTGTGGTTTGCTCCTGTAGTTTAAAGATCAGTACACTGAGGGCATACACAGAGTTCATAGTGGGGAGAGTCCCTTTGAGGAGCATGAGGAAATGGGTTCGCCATGGGATTAGAGAGTCCCTGTTCAAGAGAGGCAACTCAGCAAGAGGAGGTAATGGAGTTGTGTCGGAATTACTTGTGAATTTGGGAACAGATTTTTATTTTCTCTTTGACAAAAACTAGGGTTTATAAAAAGAGACAAAGCCTGCCCGGGAGGAGCAGTTGTGTTCCTGCCACCAACCTCAGGGATGCTGATTTACGAGATGTGCAGCGAGGAGATGGAAATGCTTCATTAGCAAGCAGCAGTGCATGCTGGCCAGAGAAGATCCTAATGGAGTAAATTAGGAGGGAAACATCTGTTGCTTTCTATTTTGGTTTTAGTGCTCAATCTGGTGCTAATCCTGGCCCTCTGTGACCTTTTTATATGTCCCCTCATTCTAAATATGAGACATGTTTTGTTTATTAGCTGTGGATGTATGTTGCACCCTTGGAACTGAACTGCCTCAGAGTTCATATCTACCCTTCAGGAGAAGTTTGTTTCCTTCTTGTTTTCTTTCCTTCCCAACACCTTGCAGGCAAAATGTTAAAAGTGGAAGCAAAGGAGAAGCAGTAGAAGCCTGAGCCAGGCAGAGAAAGATGTGTGTGTACATATGCATGCATATATAAGGGGCAGAGTTCTGCCTTCTTCCCCCTTTTGTATAGTGATTTTGTCATTAAAAAATGACAGCTTCTAACACAAATTTAAAGTCTTGGTTTATACAAAATTCATGGCACATTTGGGAAAAAGTATTTCTCATGGCATCATGTGTAAATATCCAGGTTTGGTGCAAAGAGAGAGGTGGCATGCAGAAATTCTCTTCTAAATCCTTCTTTCTCCACTGGCCAACGTGGCAGCGGCAGGCACAGATCCACTCTGCTGCTCCATGAATTCAGCTTGAGCAACTGCTGACAGGCCCTCCCAGCAGTGAGGAGTTCCCCTGTTTGCAGGGAAGGGGGCTGGAGCCAGTGGGACCCTAACCCCATCTGGCATGGGGAACGTTGCTACTGCAGGTCTGAGCTGCTCAGCACCAAGTTGCATTTGCAGAGTTTTGTTCAAGGCTTAAAACACTTGCTCAGATTAATGACCAAAAATGTCAAATATGTCCACAGCTAATTATTCATTAGATGTGTAATTAGTGTGAGATGATCATGACATTTTACTGTTATTAATTTTTATACTCTAATAGGAATTAAATCACTCTGCGCTCACAGAACAACAGTTGGAACTGGCACCAGAGATGCCTTTGTGGGGCTGGAAGATGCTCCCACAGTGCTGCCCAGCTCTCTGAGGGAGTGTTGGTGCTGCTGGGTTTCCTGTGACCAGTTTTTAACTTCCTGTTGTATCTCTGCTCTAAATGGAGGTCTGTGGGATGCAGGAAGCCAGGCTGAGCCTACAAAGTACCAAACCTAGTCATCTTCATTAAAGTAATGATAAACTCAAAAAAGCAAAGCCAAACGTATTGAGTTCTGTTCTTTAGAGACTGGCGGGTTTCTGGCTTTGTTGTCTTTTACTACCCCAAGAACAGATGCAGGTTGACAAGTGGCATCAGCCAAGGGACGCAGCTTTATAAGGTTGTGTTGAAGCAGGCTTGGAAGTAGCCAGCTGAAATCTGATTTGTAGCCAAGTAGAATAAATTGGAACTGATAGTTACTCAATTAATGGCATGGGCAGCAAGGTGAGGTCTCCTCTCAAAATAGCAGAATAAGGTTTCCTGTGAGGGAGGTTTGGGAAAACAGGGCACGGCACCAGGTTTTCAACCAAATCCAGCCATTAATCATCAAAGTAGCGGGAGGGAGATGTGATTATTATAGAGAGGCTCAGCAAAAGAGTTTAAGTGAGCACTTCCCAGAAGGGTGATGGAATCCAAGCCTGAGCCAGTGGATGTGTCCCGGAGCCTGCCTGGAGCTGAGGATTCTCAGGGCAGTGTGGTATGAACCAGTACCTCAATCCTGCAGGAAACAGCAGCAGGAGCAGAGGTAGGCTGTCCTCTGCTCCTGGGCTGCTCCAGGCACCCATGAAATCCTGGGCACAGAAACTCAACCTCTTCTGTCACTCACCTGCTAAAGCAGAGCTCCCTTCCCATCTGAAAATGTTGTCTTTCCCTGCCGAGGAGTTCAGTAAGAATGGGCAACTTGGGTGTCTTTTTAGTGCTTTTTGTGCATCCAGGGATGCAGAGTAGGGGGTTGGTTCATGCATTCACCAGACTTCCTGCAAACTCCTGTGGTGTGGTGGCTCAGATCTTTGGATAACTGCACAGTGATGAAGTTGCCACAGTTGTCTCCACCATAAGCAGACCAGAAATATAGAAAGGCTTTTTTTCCTTGAATCAAAAGAAAAATTTCTTCCAATGCAAATGGCCTCTGCAATAATATCAGCATTGCCTCAGGCTTGCACAAGCTGAATGGAAGAGAAGCTGAGTTCATAGTTTTCAGCAGAATGGTTTTAAGCTTTATCAGTTCAGTGTATAAGCAGGAAAAGAAGACTCATTTTATCTGGAATAATGAAATCCTTTGGTTGCATGTAAGGACAGGCCAAACAAATAATTTAACAGGGAAGTTCATGTCAGTTGGAAGCTGACTGGATCCATGTGAACCATAGTGGAGCTATGGGACCTGTACTGTGCTTTGAGCAGCCTGAAGCAGCAGCGGGACACAAGAGCTTGTGTGAGGACACAGTCAATCCCCTCAGCCCAGGCTCTGCAGTCAGCAGACCACAGGACTTCCCTGCTCCAGCCCTGGGCACATCCCTGGTGCTGTGGCAGTGGCACATCACTGGTGTCCTGCTCTCTAGGTGGGAACTGCCCGCTCTGTTACGGGCAACGAGGGTTTCCCCAAAGCCTGAGAGTTCTGCTAACGTGAGCTTTGGGGGCTGAGGTTGGGGTGTTGTGGTGAGTCCCCCAGGACCTTGGGCTCCGTTCCCGTTGGGCCAGGCAGCAGTGCTCTGCGAGAATTCATGGAAAACACTTCAGCAGTGAACAGCAGGCCCATCATGGGCTTCCCCTCAGAGGGTGACAGGTCATATTTGGGTTTTGGCACAGGAACTGTCCCAGCCACTGGGAATGAGAACAAGGGAAAATCTGTGCAGATTAGATCAGATATTGAGCTAATAAAACCATAGATGAGGTCTCAACCATGAAACATTTCTCAAGTTGTAATGCAAATATGGTCCAACATCTGTGGTCTTTCATTAAAAGTGAAGTTATGGGAGTGAGATTTCATTCAGCGACACTGATTTGGGCCTGCAGAATTATTAACAATTTGATATTGTGGCTTCCTCATTATGAACTTCTCTGATAAAGAGGAATTAATTTTTCTGTGCTGTTAGAAGTTGTCAGAGGAGATCCCTCCCTTCCTGTGTAACTGGATCAGAAATTCCTCTTGTACGTGGGTTGACCCCTTCTCTCTGGAGAGCACATTAATTGAAACTGCACTCCCATTAAACTGGTGCTGTGGGAGAGGAGTGTAAAAACCATGCAGAACAACATTGGAGGAACTTGTAGGAGTATTAAGCAAGGCAGAGGGTGCTTTCGGATTGGGACTGTGAAGAGGAGACTGTCTAGAGAAGAGAAGACTGAGAGGGGATCTCATTAATGCA
Source organism: Corapipo altera (assembly GCF_003945725.1). NCBI lineage: Eukaryota > Metazoa > Chordata > Aves > Passeriformes > Pipridae > Corapipo > Corapipo altera. The sequence continues at coordinate 212,982 of NW_020885050.1, forward strand.
TATAAATATCTCAAAGGTGGGTGTCAGAGCACAGTGCCAGGCTCTTTTTGGTGGTGTCCAACCACAGGATGAGGAGCAATGGCCATAAACTAAAACACAAAGTTCCACCACAGCATAAGGAAGAGCATATTTCCATGAAGGCTGGCAGAGTGTTGGCACAGGCTGCCCAGGGAGGTCATGGAACCTCCCTCTCTGGAGACATTCCAAACCTGTCTGGACGTGTTCCTGTGTAACGTGCTGTAGGTGACCCTGCCTTGGCAAAGGGGTTGGACTGCATGGTCTCCAGAGGTCCCTTCCAACCCCAACTATTCAGTGATTCTGTGATTTACAAGAGAGACAAGACTGTGTTCTCAGCAGTGCTTCATCCTATCAGTCTAAAGCAGTGTGATATTGATGGGGGGTTCACTCTGCTGTGGTTGTGCTTGCACAAACGCTCAGGAGAGCTCCAGGTGTTCTCTAATATTGCATTGATGGCCTCCTGGTTTCTCGCTGACAAAATTGCCACAGTTCTTAATATCAGCCTGTCTGCATTCATCAGCTGCAAAGGTCTTCCATCCTTTTGGGCTCTGGAATAGTATTAGACAGCAAGTGGAGAAAGTGTAGGAAGCCAGTACAATAATTTTTTAATCTAACCCCCCCTGTACCAGGGAGTCACTGGTGATGGCTGGAAGTTGTGATGCAAAATGAAGAAATGCTGGATGTCATTTTAGTGAAGCATGTGGAAAAGTGTTTTTCAATATTCTGCTTGTGTCCAGCTGCAGTGCTGAAAAAACCCCACACGGCCTACAGAGCACTCCTGTCCAGGGCCTGCAAGGGGTGAGCGTGCCTCAGGAACACGGAGCAGTCCTCGGAAAGGGGATGCTCAAGTCACACAGGATGCTCAGGTCCCATTGAGCATCCTGTATGGATTCAAATGCCCTGCTCTGCCACCCCTCAGGAGTTACTGTCTGCAAGAGCATCTGTTGCTCTTTGTAGAGACTGTCCTGTCACTCACCGAGGCGATACAATGCGGCACCATCGCTGTTCAGGTGGGATATTCCCGGCCTGCACACGGGTCTGTCCTGATGCGCTGCAGAGCCATGCACAGGGAACCTCCTGCTGTGGGAGGATCAGGCATTTGACTTAGAACCATGCTCTTCTTTGGCATAAACATCAACCCCACCTCCAAAGACTGTCAGACGGACCCCATGGCCTCCAGCAGCCGCTGCTGGATCTTTCTGCTTCCTTGCTAGTGGGAAGCTTATCAGTTTGGCACGGCAGTTCCAGCAGCATCCCTTTGAGGCTGCTTTGGAGCCCAGTAGTATTCAATATTTTATCAATCATCTGAAAGAAATTATAAAATCATTACCTGCAAGTTTCATCACCACTTTGATTTGTGAAGTTTTGTGGGGTAATAAATATTGATGAACATTGGTCACAGAAATTAATCCAAACATGGTGATTAGAGATGCGTAGAGCTGTCAGCACGTGTTTGAGTTGAAAAGCAAGCTTTTGCATGAAAAGAAGGTGAGAGCAAGCTTGCAGGGTAGCAGTAACCAGCAGTGTCTCTGGAAATGGCTTCCACTCCATGAATGTCCAAATCTGGGCTTGCTGGGACACTCTGATGAGCAGTGCTAGTGTGCACCCAGCCACAGTCCTTTTGCTTTAACAGTGAGAAATGGCAGAGCTTTTAGAGGAGTGATTCTAGTAAGAGGACAAAGCAGCTCAGAGAGGCGACCAAGCAGTGATTTGGTCACACCCTATTAAACTGCACTTGCATTGAGGCAGTTGTAGCAGATGAAAGCTCAACAAGGGACACAGACCTCTCAGGGCCCAAGTCAGCAAAATGAAAATTTGCACTTGTGTTTTACTGTTTGAATGGTGAATGCAGTTCCTCAGAGAGTGAGCTGTTATGGGACTGCCCCTCTGAAATATGGTGGGTTTGGGGAGATGTGCATCCTGCTCAGGCGGGGTCCCTGGTGAGGACTGGAATGCACCATCTGTGTGGCTCTGCCACAAAGCAACAGGCTGGGTGTGAGCAGTGCCATTCCCCAGGCTTAAAAGCTAGAAAAGCAGGAAAGAGAAAAGTTTCCAGGATGAGCGTTGAGCTCTGCAGATCTTGGAACCTGCAGGTCTGTGGGGTCTCTGCCCAAGGTTCCTGCATGGCAGCAAAGGGCCTTTGCAAAGGAAGGGAGGCTGCTGGAGTTGCACAGTGGGCAGGACACTGGCACTGGGGCTGGAGTGGAGCAGGGAGAGAGGGGGTTGCAGGGCTGGGAGGATATTTATGTGTGAAAAGCTGTCAGGGCTGGAAAGATGAAAATCTGTTGTGCTCTCCCAGGGCTCCTAACTTTCTCCCATCAGGCAGTTGGCAGGATTTCTCTAAATATTTGAGATGGTAAAGGGCTTAAACTGGATTAATCCCGGACATGAGCAATTATAATTGTAAGTGCACCATTATCTGAGCACTCTTCTGATGCTATTTTGGCACTGATGTGTGACACAGTGACAGGGAGGGCGTGGGGGTCAAGTGCAAGGTAAGGAGAGCCCTTCCTTGGGACCTTGCTATCTGGTTTGCAGCAGACCTGACCTCCCAGCAGATGTCCCCTGTGAGGCATCCCCGTCTCCTCATCACAGAGCTGCAGGAAGGAGTCCCAGATACTTCAGGCTTCAATAACTGCATTATGTAGCAACTGTTTTTATTAAATGGCTAAATACCCATTAAGAACAAGGATAAACCCAGTGCATATGAGTTTCAGTTGGAGCCTTCTGGACTAAGAAGTCTTGGATCGCTTTTTTGGAACAAAGCTCAGTCTTCTGTTTTTTTTCTGATGGATCTCAGAAAGCAGACGTGGCTGCACAGACAAACCCATGCAGACAGTTGCTGGGGAAGGGCGTAGCAGGTTGAACTGTGAATCAGGAGTGGAAGGAAAGTGTGAGGCCCAGCATGGGGTCCCCCTCTCTCAAGGGGGGACACACTGGCGAGGAAGCCAGAGCCTGCTGGGCAGCCCCACAGGGGTCTGTCAGGGGCAGGAACAGGAGCAGGAGCTGGGGCTGCCAGCATGGGAAGGGCAACCCATGCCCGTCAGCCCCAGGTGGGGGTTGAGGGGCTGAGCAAGGCATGTGCTGTAGCAACAGATGCCCCAGGAGCACCATTGCCTTTATGGTTTCATATCTGAAGGGGACAGGGTGTTAAAAGAATCTGATGTTTTTGAATGCGTTTGTATTTCCTTGTTGAATTTAACTGGTCGTAGTGATTGTCAGTGTATTATTAACTGGGAAATCAGTCTGTTGGGCACAAAGCAAGATCCTCGATCCTGGCAGTGAAGGGTACACTGGGGGGAAACACACCACACAAAATCATTCCCTTCTCTAGAGCCAAGAGATCATGAATTTACCTCCTGCCTCGTTTCCAAAGAGATCCCCATGTTCCTGTCACTCAGAGGAGAACAGATCAGAGGACGTTCAGCAGGAGCTTGGGAGACTGGTGATATATGAGCCTCTTTAATGAAGTGTTTGCATATTGTGGTGTGGGAAGCAGGTAGGCAATAATCACCCCCCCAATGCACTCAGCAGCCTCAACATCTCTCTAGCCTGTGGGAAAACAGCTGCCTTCTGTTTCCAGCAGTACAAGCCACGTATCTTCCATGTTCCACCTCAAAAAGCAAGGAAAAAGGTGACATGGGTGAGCATCAGGCATGTTAGGAAAGACCATAATGTCCTGTCTGCTTGTCTGGAAAGCTGAGCAAAATCATCTGATAAAATTTTTTCTATGACTTCTGTTGGGGAAATGAGGTCAGGGTTTAGCTTTGTGATGAAATAGCTTTCAGGACCATGTGAGGCTTAATTGCAGATCCTTAATTAGCCATCCAGCAGGGCTTATCCCTCTGCAAAGGGTGTCACCAGCATGGGCAGCACAGCGGGAGAGCAGCACCACGGCGCTGCCAGTATTTAGGTTAAAGCTCAGCACATGTGCAAGACAGAGTTTCCTTCACAGGAAGGGTTGATGGGAACAAAGACAAGACAACTTCAGCATGTCCCTCGAATATCTGCTGATCTCTGGTGCCTCGCTGGGTGTTTGAAAATGGTTTGAAGTTGAGGTGTCGATAAAAGGAAAGCTTCATAAAACAATGCCAACAAAAATAAATTAAATCCTTTTATCTGATTCCTCGCTGGTCCCCTGAGGTTCGTGAGACATGAGGTGGGTGGACCACAAGGTCATCTGCAGAGTAAGCTGGAAAGGCTTTTTCCTAGCTGCATGAGCAGCTAACTGGAGCATGCCAGAGAGTGTTTAGGATTTTGGCTTCGCAATGGATTAAAAGATTTTAAAATCCATCTGCAGAATATCTTGAACTTTAGCGTTGTTGTGTGCTCAAAATATTGTTAGTCCTTTAATGTTTGATGTGCTGGAAGCCTGGAGGGGAATCAAAGGGTTTTGAAATGGCAGGAGAAGAGGAGGGTCTTGGCTTTACAGGGCCCTCTCTGGATGGGTGACACGGGACCCCCTGCCTGGAGAGACACTGCTGCCAGCTCAGAACCCCCTGTCTCTGTCTGAGCCCTGTCCCACCCCTCCAAGCAGGTGCTGAAGAAAGCTCTGCTGATACAGGGAATGGCATCACAGTGATGAATTGTCAAAGAAATGTATCTTCCCTTAGTCACCAGTTCTGCTGTTTGTTTGTTTTTCTTAAAGCAAATGACAAGTGTGACTTTTCTTTGAAGTGCTGCCAGTAGGACCTGGAGGGCATTGACCCTTCTGGCAGAACATCCCTGAGCTTTCCCGTGTCTCTCAGGTGCAGCGAACAGGCAGAAACCTCTGAGCCTGTTGTTATGGCAGATTATTGCCCTACCATCTTCATTTAAGTCTCATGGCTACAAAAAAAGATTCAGAAGCACCTCAGAGCTGGTGACAGCTGTGGCAATTGCAGGCAGCTGTTGCTGTGGCTGGTGGCTGTTCCAGCCAGGTTTGTCGCTATTTTTAGGTATTTTTTTTATAGGAAGAAATCCAGTTAATGGCAGAATCTGAGTCTTAACAGTCCAAGAGGGTTTTTTCTCCCTAGGCTTTTCCCATTTTGTGAGGGTTCACTGCATCATGGCACAAGTTTTCAGCAAGACAGCAAGGAGAAAACCTGGGATGTGGGACCACCTGTAACCTCAGGTGGAACAGTAGCAATTAGTATTGCTTCATGCTGTACAACCAGGACAGAAAATGCAGAGAGGACCCTCTTTCCAGACTAGGAATACCACAGTTAACTGTTTCATTATAAGAAGTGAGATCAGAAAAGGCAACTATAATTGAAATTTGCTCTGTAGGAGAGGATTGGTGCTCGAAGGAGGAATCGAAGGTCAGCACGGGGGTTTTTGCCAACCTTCTGCAAATTGCACTCCATTGACTCTGTTGCTGAACTTTATTTCTAAGTTATTCTGTAAAAACAAATCTCTTAACATTCACATGTTTGCTCTGCTCTTACAAGGAATATGTGTCTTTAAAATTACAGGCGACATTATGGTAAATTTCATTATTATGATGTGCACAGGGAGATTATACTGATATAAACATTTATGTTAGAATGTAATTGTTGAAATTTCAGCAAGTCATTCCAGTTTAGTGCCCAACCTGTAACACAAAACATTTCTCTGGTCACAGCTCTTTCTTCCAACCTGTAACATGAAACACTTCTCTGGTCACAGTTCTTTCTTGCTTACGGGACCAATAAATGAATTTGCATTTGGAAGTTAGATAAACCCTTTGAATGTATTATAGATGCAAACAAATGAGGATTGGGGCTCTAGACAATACCTAATGAAGCTGACTCAACAGAGGCTGTTTCTGCTGAAGGGTGCCACAGCTCAGGGCGAGAAGGTTGGTGCCTGTTTCATCCTGTAATTATCCTATGGCTGATGCTCCCTTTGTATGTTCCTTGCCTAAGCATAAAGCTGGGGGCACCATGATAAGGAATTAATTACTGGGGATCCACTGGCTGAATTAAAGAAAGCTCACGCTCAGCTGATGGTTTGTGACTGTATCTGTGCTTTGATCTCCTTGTAGACTCAGGGTGTTAACTCTCCCAATTATTTTCTCTGATAAATATTGCTAATCAGAAGGTCTTTCAGGAGAGATTTGTCCCTTTTCATGAGGTGGTTGCATTTTTCAGCTGCAGGCCCGAACTGGTGCTAAAAAGCCTTAGTTAAGCCCTACTCTGTAAAGCTGAATCGTAACTGAGGAGCAGAGCATTGAGACAAACACCAGCAGAAAGGCTGCAGCAGGACATGGTGGGAAGCACCTTTAACCTGCTGGGGAACTGAGCATTTCCCTTCCTGACAAGAGAAAACCTGAGAGCCAGGTTACTGTCCTCTTAGGCCATTGAGGAAAGTGTTCCCAGCTTAGGACTTACTTCAGGAAACAGATGAGATGCTTTGCCCTGTAGTGTGGGGTGAAGCTGCTATAGGTGCTTCAGCACACCCCATTACAGCTCAGCATCAAGCATGGAATGAAGGGGATGCTTGGATTAGCATTCTGGAGTTCCTCAGTACCAATCTTTGCCCTGTTACAGTGACTTTTCATTTACATTTTTTGCCTAAAGGCAACTGTGAAAAAGCCCTTGGACTAAACTCTCTCTGTAGGGGGTAAAGCAGCCTCCAGTAGATTTTAATGGGTTCTTGTCAAATTACTGAAAAAATAAATCCAAGTGCTCTTGGAGACTGAATGTTTCTTGTTAAACTCTCAAAAAAGAATAGGATTGATTTGGAAATGTCACTTGTGATTTAAAAGCTGGAAGGTGAGAACGTCAGGATGTAATTAGCAGCAGCTGATTTTTCTTCTAGTTACTCTTTGTGATCTGTGTGAAAATGTGATGCCCCCAAGTGACTGCTCCCACATGCAGCACTGACCCTGACCTTGCTGAGGAACTGAGGCTGCAGCCAGGAGAGAAGGACTGTGCTGTACCCATTTCCAATATTAGGAGATATGAGTGTGAAATAGCACTGTCATGTCCACCCCAAAACCACGGGGCCAGCAGTCTGCAAAGGGAAGGAGCAAAGTGTCTTTGCTGGGTTTCCCTGTCTGGTGAAAATGAGCAAACGTGTGATGGTCCCTTTGCTCAGCAGCTCCCTGGAACAGGAGATGGGGCTTTGCCCTCTGCTGTGTTGCTGCATCCTCCCTCTTGGTTTTGCCTCCTCAGCTGTGCTTTGAACATTGACCTTCTACCTTCCTGTGTTTTTTCTTGCCAGGGAGAGTGCATACATTTTTGTTCCTTGTTATATTAGCATTTGCCAATGTAGTTGATGCTCTCCGAAATTAGATGTGCTACAATAAAAGGTCCAGAGTTATTGCCCTGATTTGAAGAGACTTTTTTAAGAGGTCTTCTGCCATTGGAAACCAATCTTGCAGCAATTAATTGTAAAATTACATTTCAGGTGAACAGCACTCATCGTTTTAGAGATTAATTCTTCTGGAAATGTGGTCTTTCATCACACTAGGTATTACTTTTGACATAAACTCCTTTATTTCTCAAAAGTAGAATGTGAGCCTATAAATAGAAATCATATTGTGAATTCAGATTTAAACTGAAATCACTGATATAAAGTATTCAAGATACAGTCTTTGAAAAGGTCTGATTGTGATAATCCCACAATGTTAGAATTATATTGTGCTGCCAGAGGTATGAAAAGACAGTCTCTTTTTTTCAGCTACAGTAAGTGTAGCCATTGATCAGGCTCACCCAGTCCATTCTGCGTCTACTGTGCCCTGATGATGTGCATTCCTTACACTCCTATTATCTTTGTTCAATTTGAATAAGATTCAATTTCCTGATGTCTAAGGCTCTTTGTACCTTGCAAATTGTTATCCTTACTTGTAAAAGAGGACACATTCATTCTGTCCTCCAGTAACTGCAGACAAAGGGCCGAGCTAAGGGTGTTACCACGTTGTGGGAAGAAGACAGATGAGATGTGCTGGGTGCTTGGCAGGTCACCTGCATGTGCCTGGCTGTAGCTGCTCCTGGGACACTTCCAATGAAGTGTCTGGATTGACTGGGAAGGGCAGGAAAAGAAAATGTGTTGTGGCTGGTATGTGGAGTATGCTGAAGGACTCTGCTGAGGTCATGGGGGACAGAAGGGGATGTCTACATGTGGTGCACTCCACAGCTTGGGTTCTTTGAGTGGGCCAAGCAAAATCTGCACTGACTGTTCCCTGTGTCCATTTCTGTTGTGATACTGTAAATATGTGTGAATCCCACACTGTTTATGGGAGCTGAGGTCAAGGAAGTGTTGGGTGCTGTGCCTGGAGCAGAAGGGAGAAATTTCTTGGTTTTGCTGCTGCTGCTGCCAGAGCCTGATCCCTACCTGTGGCTCTTTACCTGGTGAATTTGTGCTGCCAGAGTCGGGTACAGCAAGGCCAAGGAAAAGGGGTGATGAAGGAGGCAGTGCAGGGGCTGGTGGCTGCAGCACAGCGGCCAGGGCATCGCTGGCATCTGGAACTGGGGAAGGCGGCGTGGCACAGGCTCCTGCTTGCTGGAGCTGTGGGCCCTTGGTGCCAGCCCTTCAGTGCCAAACTGGAGGGATTCTTAGAAACCGCTTCCCAGTTTGACTCTTTTTTTTTTTTTTTTAAGGGAAAACCCCATCTTGAAGCAAGTAAGAGCCATGGGGGGAGACTGCTGATGTTTCTCTGGTGGGAGCAGTGCAGCATAGGGGTAGCACAAGGCTCACCACACCTGCAGGGAGAAGACAGCAATATTAATGCCTTCTATGTCTGCCAAGTCAATTGCTGGAAAAATCCTTCCATAAGTCCTTGCTTGTTGGCAGGGCAAGGAGGGCTTTTGGAGCAGGAGGGTGCTGTGCTTGGCAGTGGGACTGACCCGTGCACCCCCAGGTGCTGCCTTCCCTGGGCAGCAGTGCTGTGTCTCACCTGTGCTCGGCCATCGGTGCCGGCGCTGCAGCTCTGAGGGCAACAGTGAGGACACTGTAACCCCACACGGCCACTGGCCCAAGCAGCCAGGCTGTGCTGTCACACCAGCCCTTGTGCACAGCTCTGCATCCCCTTTTCCCTGTGGTGCCACACAGAAGAGTCAAGGATGCATCTGCCCTGTAACCAGCTTTTTGTGTGGCAGAGCTACAGATTACACAGCAGAGTCTCTGGGCTGGGGCAGGATATGCTTAGCCCTGTACTGCACAGTCTTGCATCCCTCCATCCCAGTGGCAGTCACCCTGCCATCTCCTTCCCAGGCCTGGCAGCTTCCCTGCAAAGGCTCTGAGAGTGTCCTTGCAGAGTCCTTCATCTGTTAGTGTTTTTCTGGTGCTGCTCTGGTGACATAATGAGCCTTTGTCAAGGAGTAAATGAGTTCAGAGGAGCAATGAGGTGACCCAGCGCTTTTCAGGTGATTAGCAGTGAGTGATGCTGCCTGGGGCGGAGCAGGAGGTGCCCACAGGTGTCGAACAGGGCTGGCATTTTCAGAATCCTAACGCCCTGGCCTGTCTTTCACTGCCACGGCTGGGAAGCAGGCAGTCAGAGCGGGAAGAGGATGGGAGGCTGGGAATTACTGCAGCCTTTCCTTGCTAAATACAGGTTGAAGTGATTAACAGGGAGAAGCATCTTCAGGTCCCCTGGATAAAGCTATGCTTCTCTGTTTCCCGGCTGCTGAGATCTGGTTTCCCTCTCATGTTCTTGCAGCCACTGTGATCTCAGGAGAGGCTGCGGAGATGATGGCGGGAAGAGGGACCAGATCTGCCTCTGCCATAGCTACAGAGGACGTAAACTCTTGGTGTTCACCTGCTTAGTTTCTGCTGCCTTAGCCATTTTTAAGAAAGAAATCTGCATTAGGCAGCCATTGCTCAGCGTATTTTATGGTATTTTGCCCTGATTTGAGTGTGCGAAGCTGTTTAATTCAGCATTTTTTCTGTGTAGTTGGGCAACATAACTCAGTTTGTGTAGCAGCAGAGTGAAAAAGGGACCTCAGGTTGAGGAAACTTGTTTTTTGATTGCTACCACAGAACTCCTGCCACAATGTCGCTGTCCCCTTGACAAGTTTGCTCAGCTGCTCTGGTGTGTTGTGCTGCAGTGAACCTGAGACTTGGTCTTTTCCAGCTCCTTTCTGGTACCTGACCTGCACTCAACTGAAGAACAGTTTGGGGTGTGCCACGTGGTTGTTCCTCTGGTCTGTTCTCTGCTTGTTCGTTGTCTCTAATGTCTTTATTTTTTTCCTCCTCCTGGTGACAAGTGATGAAGCTGCAGCAGCCAAGAGGTTACTGGTGTGAATCACCTCTGGATTTGCTTGCACATTGTCTCTGAGTGACTCTGACTGTGGTGCATCCACCATGTTGTGCCAGTACAATATTTAGCAAGCAAAAGATTTCTTACATACCCACTTCTATATTCCCAGGTGTGTTTTGCCCAGGGAGAAGGGCACAAATGTAGCAATGAATGCATGCAGCTTACCTGGGAGTGAATCCCAGTGCCGATGGCTCCCAGCTGGGAAAACATTGGTGCTGTTCCCTGGGCTGTACAGAGATGTCCAAATCTTGAGCATTGACAAAGATGCTCTGCCCTAATTGCAGCTCAGAGCTCAAGCTTGCAGCTAAAGCCCTGTGTGGTATTGCTCAAAGCTGAAATCCATTTCTGCTGGTTCCTGTAAGACCCTGTGGGACAGACCTGCCTTTTGCCTGGGATTCCCCGTGATGGGGGGCACTGGTGTGATGAAGCAGGAGGGTCAGAGTGACGTGAGCACCGTGTCTCACAGCAGCAGCCTCTGGGTCTGGTGGGCAGGGTGACTGTGGTGGTGCTTTGGGAAGGCTTTTCCCAAGGCATTCCCCTGCCTTGCCAAAGGCTCCCTGCTGCAGCGTCCCCTCCCTCACAAGGCCTTGGTGTTTGAAGAGGGAGCATGAAGCTGCCCTGATTAAAATTTAATGAGGCTTGGTATTATTGAGGGCCCTTTAGTGTCACTTCTGCACTCATCAGCAAATAAATACCTCAGCTGGTGGTGCAGGGTGAGCCCTGTCCCTGCCAGCGCCCAGGGGGGCACAGGGCTGCTTCTGCTGGAGAGGATGGGTGAGGAGACAGCAGCTCAGGGCAAGGTGGGCAGCTGGGCACCTGTTCATTTTCTCTCCTGGCAGCTGCTGGAGCAGGGGTTCCCTTTTATTTGTTATTTGCATACTTTAGCCATTGGAATTGAATTTGTGCCCATTAAAACTAAATTAGTGCTGCCTGGAATTCTAAATAGGCTCTGGCAGAGCAGCACATTAACTCTGTCGGAGCAGGTTCTGCAGATTCCTCCTCCACAGGCGCACGATGTGTCTGGGAACCACTGCAAAATGTGGATTATTTGCACGTTCCCAAGAATAATTGGAGTGCCAATATTAGAGTCAGGGTATTATGATTTTCAAAGTCATCAGCATGGCTCAGAGCTGGGCTTAACTTCCTCTACTTCAACAAAAGATGTGGTGCAGTGCCTCACCAAATCATTTTGCAATTCCTTGAGTTTGATACTACATTAATGCCAGGACCTCCAGGTCCCTGTGCCCCTGCTCTGTTGCATGAGCCTCTGGCTCTGCTCTGGCAAACCCATTGCCACCTCTTGAGGTTGCCCTGCTCCATCCCTGGGAGGTCCACTGGTGCCTTTGATCCCATCCTCTTCTTCCTCATCCCTCTGACAGTCCTTTTGCTCTCCAGAGCCTTTGTTGGTGTGCCCAAGATATTGGCTGCTTTGACCTTGGGGTTGGAGCCCTCTTGGCTGGGACCCCAGGAGTAGCCTTGGCCCCTTGCCCCCTCAAGAGATGCTTTGTTCCTTCCTCTGAGTCCTCATCCCTATCCCAGGCACTGAGTCAGTTCCAGCCCTTTCCTGGGCCTCCTGGAAGGTGTTTAGGACAAAGGTAGGCTGGCAGCACAGCTTGCTCAGCAGATCTGGGAGTAAATGGACACTGTGTGTCAGACTTGCTATTAAAATAATCTCTGTTGTTTGATTGTTTGATAGAGAAAAGAGAAAATACACCTGAGTGAAATGGTGCATCTTGTTAGACAGAGGGGAATTTAATTTAAAGCATGTTATTTGCAGAAAAAAACCCATGTTGAATCAGCCAGAGATCCTATGGGCAGAGTTATGAGACCAGGCTTGGCTGCTTGCTCCTGGTTCCAGGCAGGATCCTCAAATTCTGTTTGATTACATATTGAATATCTTAAAATGATTATGAAATAAGTGAATCACACTGGTGTTCCTCCAATGTTATGCACTTCTCAGCAGTTCCTGCTCCAGACATTTCCTCGACATGCCTCCATCAGGCCCTTGGCTGCATGTGTGGGTCTGTGCAGGATAAAACAACTGAGAAACTTCCTTGGTTGAGCCCAGAGAAATGGGTTGGCACTGCACAGAGACAGACAGCCCTTTCAGGCTTTTTTCTTCTGGAGTCATGTCTGTTCCTGAAGTGTCCACAGGGGCTTTGTGACCTTCCAGGCCAGGGGAGATCACCCAGATGGGGCCCAGTGTCCCCAGTACAGGGTGACACGGTGCCCATCCTTCACTGCTGCCACAGCCCCTCTGTCCCAGTGCCACACCAAGGTGGGACAACCCATCATCGCCTCAGGTGACCAGTTTCCATCTTGTGGTCCTTCCTTATGTACTAATAAAACCCACACTACAGGCATGCCTCTGTGGTCAGTAAATTCAGCTCCCCTGCTTCTGCGGAGCCAAAGCATGACCTGCCCAGTGCCTCATGCCAGGTGCTGCTGGGCACTGGATGGGGAGAGGCTGGGAACCAGCACCGTGTCTCAGAGCAGCCCAAAGCAAAATTTCTTCCAGAATTTGATATAAAGTGGCCAACCTGACTCCTGTGTAATTGCTTTGAATCCAATTAATGCTGCCTGAGTAGCTGTTAGGAATTATAAAGAGGAATCCAAGTCTGAGCTTGTCACCTAAACTACGATAATATTCTTTCAAAGGAGGCACATTTGCAAACATTATTAATTACCTGGGGAACAGCTCAGGGTTTCAACTGAATTAAAAGGGGAATGTGTTTTTGTGATTTTGGGTTTGATTGAGAGCAAGAGATTACCGTATTCTCGAACAACGGAGCATTTCTTTGTTACAGACCTGGCAGAAAAACACAGGGAATTAGTCTGCACCAGGTCTCCCGCCCCCAAAACCAATTTACTGGGAAGGACATTTTGCCAGGAATTACCTGGGGCCAAAAGAGCTTTTAAAAGTGTTCAGCATGGGCTTCTCTAATCAGAAAAATCCAGGCACGCAGAGCTAAAATTTGGGTTGGTTGGTTTTCTTCCACAAAGGGTCATTTGGCTTTGAGTTGCTTTGGAGCTCCTTTGGGTTGTGTTGTTTTCGGGGTGGGCTGTGAGTGCCTTCCTGGAGTCCTGCAAAAAAAGAAGAAAATGCAGGTGCTGACACTGGGCAGGAACATGTTCTGGGGTGCCAGATTTTGTGCATGATCACTGGGAATCCTTTATGGTAATTATCTACCCACACAAATGCGCAAATGTTCATGTCATGTAGGCAAAACACAGCAGACTTAGTTGTGCAAAAGTGCATAAGAGCTCAGCAGCAGCAGCCTGTGACTTCCCAAGGCACTTCTTGCCGAGCACCCTGAGCCTGGCTTTGCAGAGCAGGACTGAGTTTTAGGGACAGATTGGGTGGTCTGTGGCAGAATGACTCCTCTGATCCTTTGTGTTCTGGCTCTCTTGGCTGATCAGAGGAGTGAAAATCTGGGATTGGTTTGCTGCGGGTGGGAACCACCAAAAGCCCAGAGAGGAGGTGAGTGTTTAACCCTTGTGAGCCAACAGGCACTGCCACTGCAAGAGCCACTCTGGTGGCACTGACAAGTATCCCCTCACCCAAACAGCAGTGTCTTTCCACTGTGTTAAAAGACTGGGAAAATGAGAACATATACATACAGAATTGGATGATCTGTTCTCCTTCTGGTCAAAAGGAAATGGAAATGTATGGGCAAAGGGAAGAAGAGGAAGCTGAGAACATCAGTAGAGTCTGGCATAATAAATTAGCAGATTACAGGCTATCAATTCGCCTGTCTGGGCCCTGTCTGGGTCAGGAGCACAAACATGTTTGCTCATTAAGCCCAAACTGTGTTCACAATTATTTTTCAAAACATTTTCAGGAAAGTAACAGTAATTAATAATCTTATAAGTTTGTGCAAGTGCTGCTCATCCTGAGGTTTCCTCTTGGAGTAGGTGTGCATTCCCGTGCCCTGGCCCTCCTCTGTCTGGATGTTCCCTGTATGTGGAATGCATTAGTGAAACCCACTTGGGCAGAGCACAGTGTTCGCTTCCCCCTCAGAGGAGCAGGGCTGGCTCATGCCAGCAACAGTGCACTCCCAGAGAGCACAGACGATGAAGCAGAAGGTTATTTATGGCTCTGTCTGCCTCAGGGGAATGTGCTTGAAATGAAGATGTTGCTGATGAATGGAAAAAGGAGAGAGAGGCTCAGAAAGCCCTGGGCCAGGGGCACTGGCAGTATGGAGGTGTTCTGTGAAGAACTCTTCAGCCTGTGACTAAATGGTGTCCGGCACCTCATTCAAGTGTCTCAGAGCTGGGGGGGCAGGACATTGTAAAACAGACTGAGGGGGTCCCTGCCATGAATTTCTTGGCTAAGGCATCCAGCAACACCTGCAAAGAGTTACAGGACACCATTTTGTTGTATTCAATCTAAATATACAGGAAATTACTACTCGGCATTATTTAAGTAAAATTAGGGCTGTTCCCTGAGTTTCCTGACGGCCTTGCCATGCACCCTGTAGGAAAGCTGGGCTCACCTTTGTTGCCTCCACCCCTCAAATAACTGTAATAATAACTGTAAACATCAGTTATTCCATAATGGCAATTAACCACCTGTATTCTGTGTGATGTTGTGTCTTATTAATGCATGAGTATTACATGTGCTGCATGTCCTAGGGCAGCTCTGATAAGCTGATAAATGGTGACATGTTTGTGTTTGCTTTCCATTCCCATGAGGATGCTCTAATCCTGCTGTGCTTTGGTCATAGCATTTGGGAGCTTGCCCTACCCCAAGGGCATGGCTCTGAGCCACCAGCAGAGCACTCACTGGCCCGTGCAGCACACAGAGCTGGCAGCACAAGGCACTCCCTCCCTTCTCCAAGAAACAGAACCAGAGAGCACAGACTGCTTTCCCTGTACATGGAGTCAGTTATCTGGTTTAATTCCAGCCGAGAAATCAGGGCAAGGAATATACATCACCACCATATGCTTTCTAAATCACCACAATCGAGCTTAAATTCTTTTTTTCTTCACTGTAAACCTGTCCTGAAGTAGGTTAGTGGATCAGAGCAGATCTGCTCTATATTATTTATAGGTTTCCTTTTGGTTCTTGCTGCTTGGCTGGATGCTGCTGGAGAACTCCATGTTCCAGCAGTCTTTCTCTCTGCTGCAGCTTTAAAACTTTCTATTTTTGTCTGTAGGAATCCCATCTCCCTAGCTCCCTTCTCTGCTAAATTCAGCACACTGGCAATGCTGGAAGTCTTTCATCGCGTGCTGTGCCAAGATCTGACTACAGCGAAAAGTGCTGCACTGCTTTGCTTGTGGGTGAGCACAGGTAGCACAGACAGCACCCAGCACTGGTGCAAGTGTTTCTTACCGTGCTCCTGGGGCCAATGTCCTTCAGGGGATGTCTTCAGGGAAGGCTGCTGACCTGTACCGGGAGGATGTTTTGGCTGGGATATCAGTGCACAAGTGCAGTTGCCCCTCTGATCCAGATAACCTTATGCTCAGAAGCATTTGCAGCAAAAGCAATAGTTGTCTTTGGCTATTAGATCTGAATTTGGCAGCTCCTGCCCTCCCACAGCCCGAGGGAGGAGCCCTCAGCGTTTTTACAAACTCTCGTAATTCAACCCCCCTGTCAAAGTGAAGAGACTCTACATATCAGCTGAATGTGATAGGCAGGGCAGGGCTGCATAATTTATGGACCCGCATTTCTTTTTGATGAAATTTTGAGTCTAAAAGCTCTGGGAAGGGTGTGCTATTTTTTTATTGCATCTCTGAACTCAAATTATGTCAAATTCTGTGGGCACAGTCTGTGCTTATTAAAAAAAAACACCAAAGTGCAGCCTCGGATTACTCTGGCTTATGAGCACTGCTGGTCCCACTCCATGCAGAGTAAAGCAGCTCCTTGCAGATCTGCACCGGTTGTTCACAAGGATTAGTTCCTCTGGAACCAGAGGGAGCATGGGCATTCACAGCATGCCAGGGATTATACCACACCACTGGGTGCTAGTCTTGCTTAGCTGCAGGATGTCTGGGTGGCTGGGGGCCAGTTTGTTCCCAGGTGCTCCCTGCTGTATCCAGTATTACAGGATCCAGCTGTGTGCTTTTAAATGATTTGGCTGGGATTGCCCATGTGTTCCAGATCCCTTCTCCGTGCATTGCATGATCCACCTGGACCTTGGTTCAGCCCTGGTCAGTGACAGCTGCCTGGAGTAGCTGCCAGCACCTTCCTCCCAGGTGATTGATGGCCCAGGGCTGGGGTACCAGCTCACTGCAGGTTCATTCCCAGCTGCCCTGTAACCCCTGAAAGGTTGGAAATTCGGGGTCACTCTCTGCTGTTCTCCTGCGCGCCGAAGGTCGTTGTGTGGCGGGTGCAGGTACAGTCATTGCTTTGAGTAAACAGCAGCACAGCAGCACATTGCCCCCAGAAATTCTGGTCAAGGATGGGTGCCTGATGGTCAGTGTTGGCGGCACAGGCTTTTGGAACAAGGGCTCCCTTTTTGAGCAGATTATTCTGAGTGAATCATTGCAGGCCGTGCTGACTGAAGTCAGAGAGGCTGATATTGCCAGCTGCACTAATTTGTAAGGATTTGGGAGACATACTGATCTTTTCTGGAGATAAACCACTAGAAATAGGGAAAATGTTATAAAACTGTGTGCCCAAGTTCCTGTTCCCTTATCTCTGTGTGAGTGTTGTCAAGAGTTTAAAATATGTGTGTGATAAAGCACTTCATGGAGCAGCTGCAGTAATGGTGTGTCCTGAAAAGCATCTCCCCCTTCATCAGAGTTGGGGAGCGAGCCCAGGAGAGCTGTGCCAGCAGGGTGGGAAACCAAGTCTGTCAGTCAGACTGGTGTTGTAGCACAGAGTGCTTTGGATAATGAGCAGCAAGAATCAAGACCTTTTACAATGTATATTTTTAATGGAGCTAGGAAACAGGGAGAAAATTGGAAAGCTGTTTCTGAGTCCTACAGGCAGTTGGGAGGTGGTTAGGATATCATTAGAGGGAATCATGGGCTGAGAGTTTCTCTTAATATGCAACTGAAGTCAAGAGCAAAAAAGATCTTTATATAAAAATAAAGAGCAGAGGGATTGTATAAAAAAAGTGCATCCTAATCTTGTTGCACAGCCTTGTGTGACGTGCTACCATTGATGCTGGATGGTGCCATTCAGCAGCAGTTGGATGGGGAGAGATTACTCCTGGAAAGGTCCTGTTTAAAGGGAATTGAAAAGGTCAATATTAATGGACTAGGAAAAAGAGAAATGAAGGTGTTATACAAATACTGACAGATGAGGAAGTGTTTCCAAAATTGTAGAGAAGACAGTTCTGTCCTTTTTATCTTGTAACACTGAATTAGAGGACAATGAATTTTATTAAAGAGCTGCAAAAGTTAAATCTGATTTAAGGAGAGGAAATACAGTGACACTGCTAAAAGATGTCATTCCCTTGATTGTGGTAAACTCAAAAATGGAACGAAACTGTATGGATGTGAGAGAATCCAGGGAAATAACAAGCAACCTTGTTAGGGGGACTGGCAGAAGGGACATCAAAACTTGGACCTTTCTGAGATCAGCTGCACCTCTGGGTCCACTCACGGCTTTTTGTCAGTGTCCCCCTGTGTGACCTCCCTCCCTTCCATGCCACAGTGCTGTTTTGGCTTCGTGGATGAATTTCCAACCTGCTGCCATCCATCATTTCTGCTTTGCTTGAAATTCACCTGTCAGGGCACATGGCAGCCGTGACGTGGATGTGTGGAGGAGCATCCCTGGTGGGACAGTGTGGACTTGCATTGAAGGGCAGGCGCTGTGCTCCCGAACGCAGCCTGCCAGTCCTCCCCAATTAGGGGGGATGGTTTTCCATGCGAAGCCAGGGCGTCCGTGGAGACCTGACTGAGCTCCCTGCCCAGTGCTGCAGTGAGCCGTGCAGAGATAATTGAAGGTGGCAGTGCTGAAGGTTCGTCAGCGGTGCTGGAAGCCTTCCAGAGGTGCTGAGCTGACAGCAGTGCTGGGCTGGAGCAGGCGCCGTCGCGAGCCCACATGGGGTGGGACCCCCACACTGTCCCATCCTTGGTGTCTGGGTGGCAGGGGTCTGGTCTGTGCTGGGGATGTCCTGTGGTGCCCTCCCTCCACTCTTCAGGTTCATCCTGCTAACAAATGGCATCCCTCATCATCAAAATATTTTCCACAGGCCCTCTGGTGATTACATGAGCGGTATCAGAAGTCATTAATTCTGAAATGTGGGCTCCAGGGGACACTTTCAGCAAGTTCAGCTGGCAAATAAACCTTTAAACCTTTACTTGTTAAAGCTTCCCCTGTCAGGCAGGTGCTGGGCTGTCATTCACCAGCCTACAGCCCTCCTCAACAAGCAGCTGCAGCTTCCCTCCTCTGCATGTCCCTGCGAAGCCAAAAGGGCAGAAGATTCCCTAAGCCTCAGCAAAGCTCTTCTTTTCCCCGAGAGAAGTATTTCTTCAAAGGACTGTGGCAAAGTGGCTGTCATTTATACTCTTTTAAACAAAAACCATAACACCTGATGTGTTATGTGAGCAGTGTTTCAGCTTTTAAAAATTTTTTCTGCTGTGCATCTTCTGAAGTCTTTCTAATGTAATTTGGGATTATTTGCAACTTCCAAAGTGTCAAAAGGATTCAAACAGCCTGGTTGAGGCTGCTTGTTACACTGAGCAGCAGTTGGAGGAGAAGTGCTTTCCCATCTGATGACTTTTGGTTATCAAGCAGGGAGGTAATACCTAATACTCAGTAAAAAGCCTAAATCTGTCTTGTGAAAAGGAATGAGTTCCTTCTGAAATGCTTCAGTGCTGAGACACATCTAAATCAAGCTATTGGGCGAGGGTGGCTCTCTGCCATGGGGTGAGCAGCTTACCGTGAACACTAACTGCATGTGATGCCTGAGCCGAATACCCTTCAGAGCTGCTTAACAGCTTCTCTTTTCCATTTTGGTGATATCTTTCTAAATTATACATTAAACTTATCAGGCTGAGTAATGCATCACAGCTTCCCTGTGTCAGACTTAATGTTCCTTACTCAGCTGGAGCTTTGTGTTTGCCTTTCCCTTCTGTTTATCGTCAGGCAAACCCCGGGTCCTCCTTGCCGGGAGCTGCCTGTGGCAGAGATGCTCTGTAGGAGCCGGGGTCCAGCTGCTGCTCCGAGTGCCCGCGGGAGCCCGGGGCTGCCCCATCCCAGGGCAAGGCTGGCTCACGAGAGCAGGACCTGCTGCACTGTCGATTCTGTGAAAGGGCCCTGAAAAATGCTGTGTCCTGTGTCCACTGAACCCGTGCTGCTGTCCTGTGGGATGTGGCTGCTTTGCAATAGGTGGAGTTTGTGCTTGTGGGTAAATAAGCCAAAACACCCCAAGAATCTGAGCAGCCACCTCCTGAGGCAGCACACGGGGAGAGCGGTCACAGCAACGTGTCGGCACTTTTGATCGTGGGTGAGAAGGGACCGACGCCGTTGCTGTTGTGATTTTAGCTGCTACAGGAAAAACAAGTAACTTGCTACTTTTCCTCGCCAATATGTCTGAACACAGGTAGTATTTTGTTAAGTGCAGCTTTAAAATGGAAACCCAAGCAATTTTCTTGCAGTGCCTTCTCAGATCGTGTCACAGCAAGATGCAAGTAAGGACAGAGGCATCTCTCTCAGTTTTAAGTGCTCTACATTAATGCCGGTGTCTTCTGTGAAATTACCAGGCTTTGTTGCTGGAATTCTGTGCCTGTTTGCCCCTCGTAGAAATTGTCTCTGTAGGTGCTGAGGACAAGCCTGTTCTGGAGCAACTGCTACAGCTTCTTCTGAAATGTTGATGTTGCACAAGGTTGACAGAGGAGAAATTCCTAATTTTAGGGTTCTATTTCTCTTGCAATTTCCTTGTGTTTTGAGGTCTTTTATATTTCTTCTATTAACTGTTAAATACCTCCCTGCCAGGAGATGGACTGAGTTCCTTCCTTGCTTGCTGCCTCTCCTCTGAGCATCCTCTGTATCACCCTCTTTTTGAACCCCAAGTTCTTTGGCCGCATCAAGCCCTTCAGTTGCAGATGCTCTGCAGGACTGGTGCTCTTTGAAGCAGTCTTTTTATATTGTTACATTTTATTTTATTCTGATATATATATAAATAATTGGATGCCTTTAGTAGGCTGCAACTATACTCCTGAGTCATATATCCAACAAGTTTTTTTTCCTTAGAAGTTGAGAGGCAGCTGTGGGAATTGGAGCTGCTCTTTTAATAAATGCAGTCACTCCAATGCCTTTAGCACCTGAGCGGGTTTTTCTGAATAGCACGGCTTTATCTATTTGTAACACACTTTCACCTTATTATGTTTACATTCTATAGCAAAACACTGTATGTTTTCAGCAAAATTAATCAGTATAATTATGTGTGATTTCCAATGTCAGGTTCAGCCGAAACACTGATTCAGGGCAGTGATTAGCCCTCTCAGCAGCAATGGGGATGGAGAGCTAATCTGTGCTGAAAACTCTGATTTTGAAAGATGCCATTTATACTTTACTCATAAATTGAATATTTCCTCTGAACCCCCCCAACTGGTTGGAATAAAATGTATTTTTACCTGATGGCAACGCACTGTGTTTGGTTTAGACTGCAGTTTTGCTGCTGTTTGCAGAGGCTGCTGTTACTCAGACAAACAGGGGCTGAGTCTTTATTATCAGGACCTCTGCCCCTTTGCATTTGCCTGAGGTTATAACAAGTGAACTCCTGCAATTATTTAAATCTGCATAGTCTTCATCTTCTCCAATCCCAGAAAAAAAAAATAAAGTCACTGAATATCCCGTGGTTCTGTGGTTTTGTAATATTGCTTCTGGACAGTGCAGCAAGAGCTGCGTGTCATGAAATGCCATTCCTCCCATGTGAGCTGCTTGCATGTGGCTTGTAGTGTGTCCCTCTACATAGAAAAGTCAGTCTTTTACTCCATTCAAGGTTCAAGGTTCATTGTAAACATGAAAGAGTCATGCAAGTGTTGATTTCTTCTTTTTTTTTTCTCCATTTCAGCCATGCAGCCTTTCAGAAGGCATTTTACAGACAGCAAGCTCCTAGTGCTTCACTTGCTCTTTCAGTCCTTTAGAAAGTACAGTGACATGGGACCGAAGCTCCCACATGGTAAAAAAGTTCAGATCAATTAAAACAATTTACTTTGTTGCTAATGATCCCAGACCATTGCAATTTATTGGTAAATAAGTGACTTTAAAAGCATGTTCATTCACTGAGTGTAGAGAGGAAATGTTAACAGGTTCTTGGGTAAATTAGGTCTCTGTTTGGTCACAGACTCGCCCTGCAAACCTTGCAGGGCCCACTTGTCACACAGCCTGAGGGATTTCAGCTTTTGGAGAAAACCACAGTTTCTGATGGCTTTTTGGCATTCAGAGAAATGCAGATAATGGGGGGTGGCAATGGCTGGAGGCTGGAGACAGGGTGGACAGTCAGTGTTAACAAGGTGAGGTGCAGCCTTTTATGGGTGTTACAGAGCCACTGGGTTTGTGCTGATGCTCAGCAGAGGTGAGATGGTAAACAGCAATTACTAAGCAGTTTTTATGTCAGCTATATTAGCCACAAATGTAGTTTTTAAAACTATTTGAATACTGTTTCAAAATGGACATTTTTTTAGCAGAACTTAACAGCACTAAAAAACAGGAGTCAGTGCTGTTTTTGTCAGGGTCTCACTTATCCTGTGGACAAGTCTGCTGCAGTGTCAGTTTGCCTGCTTGGAAAATCGGCTGTCACATGCCAGGGACAGCCAGATCTGTCAAGCTCCACACAGTTTTCCTTTATTAGTTCTATTGCATTTATTGCCTTTTGTATGCTCTGAGGGATGATGGTTGTTCAGTGACAAGAACCTGGAAAATCATTCAAGTTGACAATGCTTTTTAGATTTCATTTTTTCCTTGTGTCTCTATCTGTTAAATGGAAAGATGAGGACATGGTGAACATGCTGGGAACGTGCCTCCAAGGTCTGGGCTCTGCTGTTGTTGCCATCCCCACATCACCAAACTGTAGTTTGTGGTTGCCCTTACACTGTCTGATAAAGTTCAGATCTGAGAGGTCCAAGATGAAGAACAAAACTGTCCTTTTTTTGAAGGACAGCAAGACAAGGGTCTTCATTCCTCTTCCATGTTCTGTGCAGGCAGGAAAAAGTGAAAAAGCAGTGAATTTGAAAATGCACAGAGCACTCTGAATCTGGATAATGCAGAGTATTGCTGTTTCTGGGATTTCAAGGACTCTTGTCATAAGCTGTTCGTTCCTCAGCATTACCTCTCTCTTAGATTCTTCTTCAGATGCATCGATGCCTAAGCTCAAAACCCCTTTGATCTGCGCTTACTTTGCTGAGCATTTACCAACTTAAAAGTACCCATGTTAAACTTTAATATTGCCGTGTCTGGCACTGGATGTTCCAACTACTGCTGCTTTTTTGGGATGTCTCAGAAGATACCAGTGTATATAGCTGGGTCAAGTAGCTGATGGGTGAAATGAGTAATGACTTTCTGTGTGTAATAGTCTGCATCTGTTATTGAAATTCGGAAGCTTTCCTGCCTTTTCGTATTTTGTAAAGTGTACAATGTCATGGGCATTGTGTGTTCTTTTCTCTTGCTACACCACAGTGTACGCCACAGGCAGCAACACTCAATTTATAAAATATCTCAACTTTGTAGTCACTTTTGGCAAGTAAATTAAAAAAAAAGGGAATTTCTGCATATAACAGCAACTGCATAGCTATCTGTTGTATTCTTCAAAAGGCATTGCCAAAACTTCACTGTTGTTTTGGAGCATACTGTGAAATAAAAAGATGAGGGAGATTGTTCAGGTGCGATGCAGCCATGTTGTTGCAAAGTTATCAAAGTTATTGCAAAGAGTTACCAAAGAAATTGATAACTCTTATGTGCCGCATACACTCACCTGATATATTTGCTTTCACTACTTAAAAATGTAATTGGATGGAGCATTGACATCTGTCATTGGCTCAGCCTGAGCCTAAGAGCTAAACAAAGCTCACCTTCCTCTGCTTCAATAACACAGCTTTGGAGGTTATTGGGGCACTGTCATCTGCTGGGAAACTGCCAGGCTGCTCCTGTGCAGTGCATTTCAGACTGATGGATCAGGCTGAAGGGCAGTTGGCTTAGCTGTCTTCTGCTCATCCCTGTAACATCTCTGTTAGCAGCCAGGTCGCTTGCTTTGCCGTAGCAGTTTGAGGCAGGACAGGCTCACCATCCAGTTTACCATTCTCTTATCTCACTGTATGAAAGAGAGACCTGATTTGGAGCAAAAAGGAGCCAGGAAGAAATGTGTGCTCCTCCCTTGAGTTCAGAGTTGCACAGGCACTGACTAGAGCCATTTGTCCACCCAAGAGAAACCTGAACGCCTACACAGCCAGAAAGGACTCGGAGTCTTTGGAAAGGTCTGATAAGGAAAAACTCCACTCTCATCAACAGGTCAGAGAAGCCCCTCTGAGCTGCACAGCAGCACTGGTGGGGTTCACATTTCCATTTAAGTTTCCAAGGCATCCATGTGAGAGTCTCTGAAGTGTATGTGCAGGAGGCCCAGAAAGCTGGGCTTCTCAAAGTCTACAACAGGAGTGCTGAGATGCTAATCCCTGTTTGTTAATCCCTGTGTCTGGGGGAATTTGAGACTTCTGAGTGATTGTGAAGAAGAAAGAAGGTTGTCTAAAAATCTTTTTCTTGCAGTTTTAGGAAAAAATTCAAGTCTGATACTCTTTTTTTTTTTGCTTTAGGATTTGATGTTTCCCATTTAAAGTGCTGCCTCAGTTCCCAGCTGGCTACCCTGAGTACCTTTCAGGACACCCTGGCTAATCAGTCACAGCTGCAGGGAGAATGGAGGGAGGCCAGCATGTCCTTGACATGGCAGTTTGGGGTGTCCCTGGTACTTGCCCATCTCTGCCTGTGGGCACAGCCTTCTGTTGCTGGCTTTTATGAATCTTTTATTTGGACTCTTGCATCTCTGTGAGTCCTCACATCCAATGCAAAGTAAAGCTGGACTCCAAAATATGTACCAGAGGAGAACTTTGGATTCCTTGGCACTGGGGTTACTCATATCTGGAAGGGTTATCTAGGCATAACAAAACCTTAAAAGAATAACCTGTGTGCTGTATAGCAATGTCATAAGGGTTTTGCCATAGGAACAAAAGTGTTGCCCGACTATCAAAGGCAACATTATGAAAGTGTTTTGAAGGTTATTGATGTTATTCCTCTGGGAATTGTATTACCAGTCACTGATATAAAAAGTAACAAATTTAAAGATAGAGCCCTTGGAGCAAGAGCAAAGAATAGAAATAAAAAGGACTCGTTGGCTTACCATGTACCAATAGGCTGCATGGAACACTAAATAGCATTTATCTCCTGTTCCTCCAGGCAGGCATCAGGCTCACACACACTTCCTTTCCAGGCACCTGGAGCCCTGTGTCTCTGCACTGTGTGCTGTGCAGTTGTGGGGAGAGGAGCCAGGGCTACTGAGCACTGTGAGCACAGCTCCAGCCCCTGGGATGCTGCAGGAGCTGCCGGCAGGTCCCAGCACTGCAGAGAGCTCCCTTTCTGGTGGGCTGGGAGTCGGCAGCACCCTGTGAAGCACTGAAGCTGGTGCTTTTCTCCCTCGTGCAGGTGGGCCAACCCTTGGACACAGCCTTAGTCCTACGTCCTCTCTTCCTGCATGCTGGTGTGCTGCTGCTGTGGGGAGTGCACATGGGGTCTGAGGGCCAATCCACTTCCAAATGATTTTAAATCGCTTTCATCTGTACAAAAATAGCTTGGAGCTTGGTGAAGCTTTAGGAGCAGCACTGAGGGGACAGCATGTCTCTGGAGGGGAAGCTTGTCATGAACTCTCAGTACATTCTCCTGGGCTTTTCTTCTTTGGTATTTGGAAATGTCAGCTTTTTATTACTTGGTCCACCTACAACAATACCAATTAAAAAAGTAAGAAGCGAAGTATCTTCAGGTACACATTGAACTGTTCTTAATTCACAGAAATGATTAATATTTAACAGTTAACAGTGTTATTGAGGCAAACTAGGCCATCAGCACAAGAGAAAAACTTGCACCATTTGCATTCCAACTGGAATTGGAAGCAGTGCATTCTGTTGATAGAAACTTTGAAAGCACTTGGTGAATGTCAGCAGACCTTTGAAATTAAAATTTCTTCTTATTTCAGACCAACTATTATTGTATCTCTAGCTTGGATGAGCTGGGAAAGGACAGAAGCCACTTGGGGCATGATTTATAGTGCTGGCATTTCTGGCTGGTGATGAGGATGGAAGTGTTCTGAGCTGAGCTCTGTCTGAGCTCGTTTGAAATGCAGTGACAGAATTCCCATGTAAAGGTTGCAATAAAAACAGAGGGAGAAGCGATTCTGTACTTCAGAGTGAAAAAAATAAAGAGTCCTCACAAATGTCAGCTGAGGGATCTCTGGCTCACACTTGTTGGGGAAAAATAGTCCAAATGCAGTAGCAAATCTTTTACAGAGCAGCAGCCTACAAAGAGAGCGGCACCATTATGGCATGTTCAGTACCTTGGTATTTACATTTGTGTCTGTGATTTGATGGTGCTTTGCCCATGTGTGCATGGGCAGTGTAAGTGATTTCAAACTATTCATGCAGCTGTAGGGCAGAACTCTACTCCACATCTGCAGCTTTGGTGGCTGTGAGGATCCTCACCAGTGCTTTGTGGGCAATCGAGCATTTGCTTTGTTCTACCCTAGAAAGAGCTGTGTTTTGCTGTTACATTGAGTAATCTTGGTGTATAAATCGAGCTGTATCAGAAAATTCAGTTGTTACAAAAATGATAAGCACCATTCAAGTGTAGGACACTGAAATATCAGGTGGTTTTGATGTTCTCCTCTGCACCACTTTCATTGCAGAAGAAATTCCATTGTTCTGGATATGGTTGTAATATGCAGGTTTAATGTAGAGAAAACATAGAAGCACTGTTCAAATGTAAGTCTTCAAAGGTGGTGAGCTGGAGTAGCAGAATATGCCCAATATAGCAAGAAATGTGTGTGTGTCTGTAATAAGCCTCATTTGTCAGGAAGAGTATCTCAAAGGAGTTCAAACCCAGAGAAACTTTTACTTTGCCCTCAGTGTTATTGTTTGAAAATCCTCAAGGCTTTTGCAGAATGAGTTGTAGAACTGCAGAGAGCAAGTGACAGGGAGGAGGAGGAGATATGTGGTGATTTCCATGTCAGATCTGTCTCCCTGCAGAGGCAGTTAGTGCTGGATGCAGCAGCTGGGTTAAAGGGCAGACGTTTTCATTGTTGTGCACTTTCCTGAGTGGGGGTGTGACCAAGCTGGTTTTCTGTGCATGTTTTTTATCATGGTTGTGTTTTCATATGTAGGCAATGGCATAGCTTTAGAAGGCTATGAACTGAGTCAAATAGCTGCCCCGGCACCTCCTCTGACCAACTGCTTAACAGCTGTGAAAGTCTCAGGGTGGTCTTTCAAGAATCCAGACCTACAGTCATAAAGGACTGAGTGGAGAACAGTAAAAACTGTGGGTTTGAAAGAGGCTCCTCTGCCTTGCTCTGTGGGTGGAAGCCTGGAGCCCACTGTGGTTCTTAGAGAAAACGCTTTGGAGACCTGGGTGGGAGCCCTGTGCTGAAGGATGCACTGCTCTGCTGGGCATTACCAGCACTGTGACCACTCAGGTGCCAAAGACTTGGCTCTCCTCAGACCTTCCCAGGTGACTGCTTTCATGGACTCTGGTGGGTTTATTGCTCCAGAGCAATAAGCAGGACAGATTTCCCTGCTGCATCTCTGTCCTCAGGACCTCTGTGTTAGCACCACCAGCTCTTCTGTGTGTTCCTAGATAAACAAATGCAGTCCCAGCTCATGGCAGAATTATCTTGTCCCTGTCAACTGCCTGTGTAAGTTAAAGCTTCCAGCTGGGAGAGGTGACACAGATGAAAAGAAATTTCCATTGTCCAGAAGAATAATAACTTCATGAGAAAGAGAAGTGCCTTTTGTTTTATTTTGCTGCATATTTCAAGTTGTGCAGCATCATCCTTCTGTTACACCTTTTACTAGCACAAGAGGTATTGCTATGAAAGATAAAAAGCATCTCAGAAATCAATTTCTTTTGGAACTTCAGAGGCCAGGAATTACAGTGTTGTATTTCTCTGTATCTTTCAAAGTATACGTTAAGTAAACATGATCCCCAGGAGTATTCAGAGGCAGCTCTTTCTGTATAAAATATCTTCAAATATATCACATTTGATGATGTATTGGTGAGTGTTTGGTATTTGTTCTATATTAAGACTCTCTTACTTTGCTGCTCATGCTATTTAAGTGCTGCCCAGTGATGCCCACGCTGCTCTGTGTGCTGTGCCCTTACCAAGGTATTGAAGAACTGGGAAGCATGTTATAAAGCATACAGATAAATTAAATCTTGATTCCCTTTAAAATAATAGCAGGAAATGTCATAATCTCAAAGGAATTTTTTTGCTTTCCAAGCTCTTCAATCTTTGCAGTACATGGAGCTGTATCAGCCTCTAGCCAACTTCTTGTCTCAACAATTAGTGAATTTAAACAAACAAAAAGACTCAAAAGAACTTGGGCTAAAAAAAGTGGGAAAATGACTATGTGTTGGAGTTGTGGCAGGCTGATCTTTGGAGACAAGGTATCCTTGGTATCCACAGGGCATAAATCTTGAGACTCCAGGCATGGCTGGGGTGCAGCAATGGTGGAGATGGCAGGGATGGCCACTGCCCTGGAGGGGACCCAAATCTTCTGTACACAGGCAAGGACAGTGCCAACTGGCAGCAGCTTCTGAGCCAGTGCATGTCAGGATGCTGATTTAACTGCATTTAAAACCATATGTGCACCAGTGTTTCTTTGCCCGGCTGACGCCTGGCATTCCTTTCTTCCTGAGGAATCTTTTGAAGGGACAGAATTTCCACCAGCTCCTTTGTCAGCTGGAGCCATAGGACACAAAGCTAATTCAAAGTGCTTTACTGGCTAAAAGGAATTTCCCAGTAGGAGGAGTTCTACTCCACAGCACAACTTCTGCTTTTGTGTCCAGCTCTGGGACCCCACTCTCTTCCCTGTGCTCCAGTGCTTCAGCTCAGGAGCCAGGGTTGTCCTACGTCTCTGGTAATTGTCTCATTCTGTGTAATTAAACATTCCCAGCTCTAAGGCAATGGGTTGTGCATTGAAAGTCAATGTTTTTGTTTTCACGATTAGTGTGGAAGATAAACATATTCTAGTACATCAGCCACCAGGTTGTCTTCTATAGCATGACCTCAATTAAAAATTAGTTCAAGGATAAAGAAATTGCTGGGATTCAAACCAGTAATCTTGCCCAAAGCTACCATTTGGTCTCTGTAAGGAAAGAATTCCATTATTTCTGTGTCTGTGTTGTATCGTTTTGCCTTGTTCTTCAGGTATCCCAGGCTCCACTCTCAAACCTTGAAAAATCCAGAGGAAACCCTCCAGATAGACACTGCTATGAGCAGTAGAAGATTCTGTCATCCACGTGTCTGGAAATGGTTTCCTTGATTTGATTTTTAGATAGCATATCAATAATGCACAGACACTCCCAGTACCTGTCCCTGAGTTACCTGTGGGTACTGAAGCAACATGTAACAGAAGCCCCTCGAAACCACGGAAACCTCTTAGTGTTATCGTTTCTTGGCGTAATAATCTGGTGGATATTGATCTAGTCACTGCACAGCAGTGGATGTGAATTATCTTCCCAGAAAGCTGAGATTCCTTTTCAGCTTTTTGGATTGTTTGAGGAATTCGAAGGATACTTTGTGAAGGAATAGTTGTCAGAAAAGAGAAAACCTGTTATAATTTTAGGGGTGAACAGGGAGGAAAGGGGCACAGGAGCTGCCTCTGCATTCCTCTGCCATGCTCTGCTGCTCCTTCTACCTTTCTGCTTTGTGGTTTAGCCATTAAGGTTGGAACAGGCTTCACCACACATAGTACTTTGCAGGTTGGACACAATAGAACTTACATGGGTGTCCAGTGCCAAGTGGGGCGAGTGGCTGTGCTTGGGGGTAGTTTCTTGGCTGGGACTAAGTTCACCAATGCTCATCATCCCTGAGGATGATTTATTTCCTTTCATCCTTCCAGCAGGGAGTACAAATGCAAAACTTTCAGCTCAGAGGTATTTTTCCAAATAAAATTATCTTCAGCTGTGGTCATCGGTGATTTGGGAGCCTCTGCCAGTGAGATTTTGCCTTGAGCTGATTGCCTTGGCTGAGCAGCTGAAGAGCAGCTGGAAGCTGGCCAGAAATGGCTTTTGCTTTTTGCTTTTAAAACAAAAAGAAATAAGACAACCAAACCAGCATGCTTTTGGATGAGAACAGAAGGAAGGGGGAGGTT
The DNA here is from genome assembly GCF_003945725.1 of Corapipo altera. Taxonomy (NCBI): domain Eukaryota; kingdom Metazoa; phylum Chordata; class Aves; order Passeriformes; family Pipridae; genus Corapipo; species Corapipo altera. The sequence goes on from NW_020885050.1 coordinate 242,524, forward strand.
TTTTGTGATTATTCTACCTGAGAAGGAAGACTTCCCTTTGTGGGGGACTGACTCTGGGAAATGAAGGCAGAAGGTGGTTGCTGAAATGAAAGGAGGGTTTCCCCCATGGCTGAGCTGACCTGGAGCGCTGCAGGAACTGTCTGTTCCTTCACACCAGTGTCAGCCAGCCCTTTGCTGGCTGCCTGTGCCCCCACACCTGCCAGAACTGTTTCAGTTTTATTTCAGTTTTATGTTTCTGCTCCTGTGAAAAATACCCGCATGGAGCAGGCTAATGGAACAAACGTTGTTTTACTCAGTTATTTCCATGGTGAGTAGCAGAGAAAGCTGCCCCGCTGCTCCAGCCACTGGGACAGAGGGCTGCAGCACCTTATGTGCCATTGCCACTTTCTGGATAATATGTACACTTCCACCATCGTGTAGTTTTTCTCCTTCATTTTTCATAAGAATTGGCACTAGATTAATGGTTAAGCCATGGAAGAAATGTAACGCCATGCCAGTCTGATTTATGGACCACTTAGTGCTGATGAAGCTTCAAACAAGAGTCAGACAGATGTTGCAGTTGCATTTTTCTTTATCAAAACTATCAGCTTTTTGTGTTTAACTGCTTGTTGCACCATCTCCTGCTCATCCTACAGCAGCAGTGGAGCCCATTCCTCCCCCACACTGAGGAGGCAGGTGAGATGCCCCGGCATGGCAGGAGGAGCCAAGGAGCCTTGCCCAGGTCAGGGACAGATGGCAGTGCCTTCGACTCAGCTGTGTGGGAAGGGAAACAGCTCTGCTGAGACTCTGGGCACTGGAATGATGGGCTGCTTTCCAAAAGGCACGTTTTCAGAGCCATCTGCAGCCCAGTCCAGGGCTCCCCTCCCTTCCACCCCAGTAAAGAGCTTCTGCTGTGGCTTGTCCACTATCATGGCACTGTTCCCACGTGGAAGTTAACATTTGTAATTTTTCTTTTAGTCTTTCACATCTCTCTTGCTCTCCTGGTGGTAGGTCAGCACAAATAGTGATTCACTGCTGATTTTAAGTTTTCCAAAACACACCTATTCTCTTCATTTTTTGTCAAAACATTTCAGTTCGCCAAATAGATTGGCATTCATGAGATTTGTCAATCTGAGGTCAACTTTTAGATGTAGACATAAGGAACAAACATGTTGGGTTTGTGTTTATTTTATGTTTTTATATATAAAAAATATAAATTTCAGTGCCAATGCACTGCTGAGGTCCACTTGCTTGTGCTGCAGTGAAGTCAGGAAGACCTGACAAACGGGCACCATCAGGCTGTGGAAAACACAGCTGTCCGAGAGGAAGGGAGAAGCACCTGCAGAACTGCCCAGTACTGTGGTGGCAGCATGTCCTTGCTCCCTTCTTTGAAACTTCTCTGAGAGCAAGAGGTGTCTTTACATGAAATCTCTGAAGCATATTACTTTTTATTACTTCATCATCTAGATCACTAATTACATTAAATTAGCTGATTGAGACTATTTGGGTGTATAGGTAATCATTTTTATTACCTGAACCTTTTCTGAATTATGCACGAGGACTGTGATGTTTCAGATCTCCTCACTGTGGAAAGGGAGGATGTGATGGTTTCCTGTGTCCTCTGGCTGTCTCTCATCTGGGGCAGGTGTGTCCTGGAAAATGGAACGTTTTGAACACTTCACAATTAAACATAAAAGATTCAGTTGTTTGTCTCCAGAAGAAGCTTGGGAATAGAAGAACCAACAGTTTTCTTTGCTTTAGCACTTTCCAGAACTGCTCTGAAATAGTTAGGTGTTCCTTACAAGGTTTCCTTGCCGCCTCCTTGTGCAACACAACTCTTTTAGAACAGGCTGCAAGAATTTGATACTATATTTTCACAGAATCTTCACTGAGAATCCCCTGGTTGCAGTTCTATCCATGGAGGGGAAAAATGTAAGTTCCTGCTTGCATGTCTTCCTAACTTAAAAGAACTTCTCCTCCAGACAGAGGGATGTTTCTGATCATCGAGGTCACACTTCAGGAGGCTGCTCTGCTTGTCATGTTGCTGTACACAGTGGCCTCTCCACTGCTGTCACCTTCTTAGCCAGCCTGGAGGAGCTGGGAGATGTGACCAGCCACCCCCTGATCTCAGAGATGTGCAGGATGCTCCCTGGGTGCGGGGGGCACACGGGGGTGCATGGTCACCCTGCACCTGGAGGTGGTGAGTGCTGCCCTGCTCCTGCCCTGGGCTGCTCCAGGTGCAGTTTCTGACATGCTGGGCCTCAGTGCTGTGCTTTGCCCATCAGAAGTTCCCTTCCATAAGTCTCCTTGGTGCAGGTGTCTGTGTATTGCTCCAGCCCTCCCCTGGTTTCATAAGCAAGTGCTCCTATTAGCACAACCTTTGCACGTGAATGATACCTTGTGTTCCCTCTACCCCTTGGAACAGGGCTCTAACAACATTAATGAAACATTAGAGTTTTAATTACACCATTATCCTATTTATTTTTATAAATAATTCCAAAGCAGTCATTAAAGTTTGCGAACTTAGGAGTAAATGACTTAAGGGAAAGAAATCAGCTCTTCAATCTTGTTATTATCTATTGTACAATCTCCCTGGGATGCTGCTGGGGAACTGGCAGAGTTGTTACTGTTGCTGTTGTTGAGATGATTCATTTGCTCGCAGGGTGGTAACACGGCTCGGTGGGAGGGCACCGCAGTGCGTCACAGCGGGGTTGCCTCCCCCTCGCAGCCCCTGGAAGGTGTGTGGGGAGAGGAGAGCGTTCATCAGCCTGCGGGAGCTGGTGCCTCGCTGTCCTCCTACAGCAGCTTTGCAAAGGGCTCTTGCAGTCCCCACCTTCTGCAGCTTGCTGGATTCATCCCAAAGCTGCAACATCTTCAAAAGACAAGGAATTCCAGGCTTGACTATGAAGAGGCCATCGTTGACGCACTGTAATATTGTTTGTGAGCCTCCTCGGCTCTTCCCCGCCTCTTTCCGTCACTGTTTGGAGAGTGTGGCTGTTCCTGATGTTCTCAGGCTACTTTCTGTGTATTCAAAATAGCCCCGATGTGGACCAGAACTGATGGAAGCATTGGCTCATATGAACCAAAGGTCCCTTAAACCAAACCAAATTACCTGATATTCATTGTAAGTGGTGTTTGCAAGACTCTTGCAAGTATTTGGTGTTGTAGAGTTTGGAAAAAAGGTTGAATTTGAGCATACAAGGGAAGCAGGAGAGTTGCAAGCAAAGGGCCCTTAGGATGGGGAAATCCATGTGCAAACTGTCATGTCTGTCTTTTGCCACCTCTTTGAAAGAACAGCTCTGATCTCGGGGAAATCCAGGACATACTGGGATCTGATTATGATGCTTTCTATTACAGTTTTAATTAGGAACATAAATGCAGAGAGCTCTGGGCAGAGGAGAGGCCCACTGACATAGCTCTTGCTCTGCTCTCTCTGCAGAACCCAGACATCGTGTTGGTGCACTACCTGAATGTCCCAGCCATCGAGGACTGCGGGAAACCATGTGGCCCCATCTTGTGTTCAATAAACACCGACAAGAAGGAATGGGCAAAGTGGACAAAAGAGGAACTCATTGGGCAGCTCAAACCAATGTGTGAGTACCTGGAGCCATCTTTACTTCTTTGCTGTATATTTAGAGTACAGTGTCTCTCACAGCCACCAGCCACCTCTGTGAAGGTGTCATTTGTCACCGCACAACTCAGCTTGCACCTCCGTGCACCTTCTTCCTAATATGCAGTACTTCTGGCATGCATGGTATGAGAGCTGCTTAGACTGTCTCCAAAAGGGTCCCCTCTGCACACTGGGAAAAAATTGTACCTATGGTCCTGCACTTTTGAGGGCTGTTTGTAGGCATCTACTCACTTGCAAAGAGCCTGCGCAGTACTGGCAGGTGGATTCCCCTAAGGGCACTTCATGTTTGGATAGTCAGTGTCAGGTCACAATGGGTTGCTGTAACTTACAGAAGGCCCCACGGAATGGAATATTTTGGATGGGCATCCTTTCCTACAGTTCTGAACTTGGCAGTGTAAAGAGTCTGCTTAGGTGCCCAGAGTGATGGGGAAGTTTGCCCTCAAACAGGCAGTTCTTTGGACCTCTCAACATCTGCCTTGGTATATAATACTTTCTTTTGCATCACAGTTATATTGTATGTCTTCCCCTGGAGAGCATGTTCCAATGTGCACAAACAACTTTTTGCAATGAAAGATTAGACATAAAGTGGGTCTGTAAGCAAGAGAAAATTAACTGCAGGAGCTACAAATACCAGGTCTGCTTCTGTCCCTGCCCTCTGCCCCTGCCTGGGTGCTGGTGTCATGCCCAGCTTCCTGTAATTGGAGGTCACAGGCACAGAATGCATCCTGATGTGTCTCTGCCATCCATGAAAGATCAGTCTAATGCTGACCGCAGCCTCAGTCATCTGAGTTTGTACCGCTCCTTTGTTGCATCCCGAGCTGTGCAGGCCCATGTATTTCTTTTCTACACAAAGCTGGAGGGCAGAAAGCAAGCAGAAGAGAATAAAGAAAATTACACATTTGCCCCTGGGACTGATAACCCTAGGCAGAAATCCAGGGTGTTGAAGGTGTAGCTGAGCCTGGACAAGTACCTTAACATTAAACAGGAGAGGAAGCAGCAGCCTGTTAAAAAATCTGCAGTGCATCAAGAAAATTATGTGAAAACTACAACGAACTCACTGTAAATTTAATAACACTTGGCTCTTTTATGTCTCAGGAGGGAAGAGTGAAATTCTGCACAATTATTCAGAGTATATATGCATGTACACGTCTCTGTTTATGGGTACATTTCCTGGGAAACACATCCTTAGAAATGTAGCTACAATAAAAGCTTTGGATTCTGATCAGACCTAAAAACAAGGAGGACATAGATAACTGTTTGGGGAACGCAGAGGGGCACCACTCGCCAAGAAGCCATCAGATTTGGTTCCATTATGGGGTGTGCCATGAAGTTCTGGAGCCAAGAACGTTAGTTTCATCACATTTTTGCATTAATCATGTTCTTTCACAGACTTCACAGTTTGATTACCTGATGTTTCCAAATTTCTCTGCCCTAAAGCAGATTTGTCAATGACTTAATCAAAGCGTTGTGCTTAGTGTCGCTGGTGCAGCAACAGTCTTGCCCTTTTACCTGTTTTGTGTTGCAGTTCACGTTTTATTCCTCTGGACTTGGAAGCTGTGGGAGGTTTTTGTTGATGCTTTTGTTTTCTTGGTTGCTGTTTCTCATAAGAATTTCACATTTAAGACAAGTTAGTGATGATACAGCCAGGGTTTGTGTGGAGGTCCAAGGACACTCTACCTGTAGGGAGGTTCCCATTTCAGACCACTGATGTCATTCAGGATTAGGGAAGAGAAGCTGATACTAGTTCTGCCTGTGGGGAAAATGCTTCCTCCTGGTTAGAGGCTGGTGGCAGTGTCCAGCTCTTGACTCACTGAGAACACATGCTTGATTGTTCAAGTCCTATTCAGCCTGGACTGGAGTCAGGTGTTAGTTAAAGCTGTTGACCTCTGTCAGGTATTAAAGCTTTTCTATCAGAATCAAAGGTAGCAGATAGTCAGTGGTGTGGCAGCCAAAGCCTGGAGCATGTTCTCTTGGCCATGTGTGCCTGGAGAACTAAAAGTGATGTGGCAGATGGCTGGCAGGGTGAGCAGCATCAGTCTTAGAGTCCGAGCCAGATGAATACATCAAACTGGTTTTTGTGAAATGCAGAGAGACTCTGACTGAGATGATCACGGAGCTTGTTTCTTCTATCCATTATTCACTCAGCTCCCTCTTCCTTCCCTGCCACATCATCCCAAAGTCTGTCCAGGCTTCAGCAAGTCTTCAGCAGGCATCAGGGCCAGGCACTGGCTCCCAGTACCAGCCTCATCACCTCCGTGAGCAGAGCAGGACACTGAGGTCTGGGTGCCAAGAGGTGGCTTCTGCCCTAGTCCTGAAGGAGACTACTGAACCCAGAGGGAGCTTCTTGGCTGGCTGCAGGGATGGCGTCTCCTCTTTCTGTGACTACTTGGACAGGTGGTTATGGATTAGAACCACCTTTTTGGAGCAGCCATACAGCTCTGAGAGCTTTGTGGAAACAGCATTAACTTGTGGTGTGTGAACTAATTAAGAGACTGAAATGACCCCAGCTGAACATCCATGAAAGGTAAATGCTGCAGATGCTCTGAGGATTTGAGGTTTTTTCAACACCTCCAGCTGAGTTGAGACTGTCAATAATCAATCAGCCTGACTTCAGTTTTCATGGCTTTGGATTTTTGCTTTAGTTCTGATGTATTTGTCACCTACCTTTGCACTGGGACATCCATGATCTCCTGATTGTCCTCTCTGGACTATCACTGTTGGCTTGTCAGACCTCAGTTTGACAGTCCTCGAGACTGAAGCAGATGAGCCTGGAAGGGCTGCATACACATTTGTGACCTCCCACAGGATCATTACTCTCCTTCCAGGCTCATAGATGAGGCTCCTCATCTTGGAGGTGTCAGCAAAGGTCAGGGAGGGCTGTGACACCTCCTCTGATGGCAGACCTGCAGTAATCCAGCTGTTGGGAGCACCCCAGTTGGGTGTCTGAATCAAAAGATTTGTCACATGTGTTGCTTTGATATGGATGCAACCTTTGGGGACATTTGTGCAAAGTGAACAGCTATAATACATGAAAATTCTGCAGGAATGTTGTCCGAAACACCTGTAAGTCATTTCAGGATGCCTGGTGTGAAGAATGGGCCTCTATTTGGCATTGCTTTCAATTTCCCCCTCTCTTGCGTCCCATTATAGTCTTGCTTTGAGATTTCTCTGAACAGATTAGCAGATGTCCTTAGAGGCATCTGGTGGTAAAAGCAGATTCAGTGGCAGAATCCAACTCAGCAGAATTCTGTATATAAACTCCATATGATCAGCAAATTGTGGGCCAGCTCATGTTGGGGGTTTCTCCAAATCATCCCCTTTTGGCTCTCTCATCCTTCAGCTGGCAACGTATGAGTTACAAGCTCACAGCTGGTGCTACTTTGCAATCCTTGTTCCAGGTCCACTATAATTAAGAGCTATCTTCCTTTCAGAGAAAAAGTTTTTTCATTCCTCTGCTGCGCAGTAACTGAGGGCTTCTGTTTGTGCCCCCTGCACGCAGCCACAGCTGGAAAGTTTCACGTGGTGCCAGTCAGAGTCGATGCCTCTGGGCATGGGCCAATCTCACCTCTTTCCAGAGTCCCCAGTTCTGTGGGGGGGAACCAATCAGGGCCCCTGGAGGTGACCTGAACTTGCGTCCCCTTATTGTTGCCACTGGAGATGGCATCAGATGCCTGCAGCCCAGAATGAAATTCAAATAGCAGCAGTCAGCATTAATATGGTTTCAGGAATTGAGTTGTTTTATCTTGACTTGAATTTATATTCAATTTCAGTAATTGGGTTTAAGAGGGGGTTTATATTTAATCTTAAGAGATCAGTTGTACAAAAGTCTAAATGTGATGATTTTTACATTCCCCAAATGGTTTGTCAGAGCTCCAAAGTGCCCCTCCATGGGGTCAACTTAGTTCAGCTGACCACATAAAAAGCAGCATGGATTCTTTAAAAGACTTTGGTTTTAGTAATGCTGACATCCGGTTTTACTGCAATAGGTTGAGTTTTTATTAAAAAGAGAACACAATAGTAGGTCCTAGATAGGCTTTTATATCCTGCCAGCCACTTGGACTTCGAGTACCTCTGTTTACATTGTCTGCATGGCCAGTATGAGCCACCTGCTCATTTAGCCACCTGCTTGTCTTCTCTCATCTTCTCACCAACCCTCTCATTATTGCAGGTGTGTGGCTCTAAACAGGGGTCCCATGCAAGAATTGCAGTTCTCCTCTCCCTCTGATATCTGCAGTGTCCTTCATGTCCCCAGAGGAAGCTTGTTCCTGTGCCTTTATGGGCCACTCTGTAGGAAATGTGGTTTCCCTCATGGGCAAGTTTACCTACTGTAGAAACTTCTCTGAAAGAACAAAATTAGGAATCACGATTCAGCTGGTGCATTTCAGCTGCATTTGGAGACACAACAGTGTCCCCCTAAAACTTAGATATTAAACCAGATGGAGCAATTGCCGAGCCTCTCTGGGGAGACTACGGGCACCCCAGCCTTTGTTTCCTGTTCTTCTGTAGTGTTTTATTTGCCCTCTTAGCACTTGGCTGTAGGCACTGGCAGACCCAGTTCTAGAGCAGCCGCTGAGGTGGGTCCGCACCTTGCTGGCAGCGCCACCGAGGTGTGGCAGCCCCGGGAAGGGCTGAAGGTCCCCTCCGTGCAGGCCATGCTTATGAGGACTTTTTTCCCCCAGAATGGCCCAGAAAGACTTATGCTAAAAAAAAATGAAAAAATACACTGGAGATACTAAAAACAAGTGACAAAATTAACGCTGGAGAAACTGAGAGGCCTCGTCGGGCCCTGTGAGGGGTCGCGCGGGCCGGGCCCGCCGCCTGTGCCTTATCCGCTGGCGCCACCTGGCGGGCGCCGCGCGCCGCTCGCGCTGCCCTTGGCAGAGGAGGAGGAGGAGGAGGAGGAGGAGGAGGATGGCGATGGTGCCCTTGAGCCGCAGGAGGAGGATGGC